>NC_140224.1:21537400-21774900 GCF_951802725.1 Rutilus rutilus
CCATTACAAGTCATTATACGTCGTCGCTAGCGCCTACGTCACAGGAGATGCGCCAATGTTTATCACAAACTTCCAAGATACCGTCCTCAGCTGTAGTCATCACAACTGTGTGAGTAACAGCTATTTTGTTTTTGCATTTTTCTTCTGAAGTTCGCAGAAAACAACGGAGATGACGATATCTTTGACGCCTAAAGGCCTCATTATACTTCTGCGTCGGACCTACGCCGGAGCCTATACGCCGTAGGCAACGTGTTGGTTTTAATTTATACTTCTGTGTCGTTGTCCGCGTTGACGCGTACCTAGGGAGCGTGTGAAACCCCGAGGGGGGAGGGGGTTCTGGCAGACCAATCACAGCATTTGTGTCCGCGTAGAATTGACGCGTTGTTACATTTTTGGAGAGGTGCACGTCAGGGTACGCCGAAGGGTACGCGCGCTACACACAGCCTACGACGTAGCTACGGCGGCAGTTCGACGCAGAAGCATAAAACAGGCTTAATGCTGCGTTCACACTAGGGGTGTCGCAATATACCGGTATTGACGATAATCGTGATATTCAAAGCATGAAATATCGACATCGTGTTAATTTAGAGCAATACAATATACCGGTATTGGCGATATTGGCGTTTTCAAGACGCAGCGCTCGTCCGCGCCCGCGCAGCTAGAGTGAAACACTCTGTCCACACCCGAAAAAAGTAAGCTGAGCTCGCCAGTATTAACAACAGAGTTCTTCGGCTTCAAAGAAAACAGCACCTTAGAGGTGGTCGCACACCGGACGAGAAGCGCAGCGCCACGTCTTTAAAATTCGAACACATTCTGTATGAGTGTACACACCGGACGAGAAGCACAGCGCGGTTCTATTCGGCGTCTGTCCGCGGCGCGCCCAGCAACGGCTCAGGACCTTGTTCAAAATCCTGCCGCGACACAGAGCGCAGAAAAAAGTGTTCAGATCACAGACTCAGCAACTATTGTATTTAATTGTACAGTATAATCATAACATAGTACAGACATTATCTCAATTCCATAATGTCCTTAAACATAATGATATTGCTGGCCATAAACTGAGAAAGTGCGTGTCCGGTGTGCAATACCTCGAGTTGTCATAGACGCGACGCGGCTATTATTTTACTAGTCATCATGGAATGGGAAACGTGACATTAACTGTTAACAGGGGGTTTCTGTGTTCATATATTTAATAAAGGGTGATTATTAAAATTAAGAACCCCGTTTTCTTTACTCATCTTATTTTTGTATTTGTATTTGCACTTGATTTTTTTATTCAAATCTGCTATCTGCATGACTTTATTGGCGCCAGTGCAACAACAGGTTTAAAAGAGCTTTTCAGTTCTTCAGGAAACCTTCAGACAGTGTTTGGCTTCAGTTTGAAACCAGATAAACTTCACATGCTTGTCTTCCTTCACAAAAATTTGCCATAGATTGAGTACCCCCCCCCCATAGATTCTATAGATATCGCGATATATCGATATCGTGAATTCTTTTGGCCACAATAACCGTGGTGTGAAAAATCTAACATCGTGACAGCCCTAGTTCACACCAAACGCGAATAGAGCGTCTTGCGCGAGTGATTTCAAAGACGCGTTTACGCGCGTCTGGAGGTCTAGCGACGCGAATGAGGCGTTTATCCGTCCACTTCGCTTCAAACTTTTGCTTTTTACACGCGTCATATTGTTAACGAACTTTAGCGATTTTTTTTGCAACCGTTTCTTTGAAGAACATGACCGTAAATATGAACACAAGATTGAATGTGACATAAAGAAAATGATTATTGGCAGCTATGTTGCCTCTGTAGCTGGTGTATGCAGGTACATTTCTCATACCCCTTCGTTTGTGTGGTCCCGAAAAAATCTTCTTTTCAAGGGCTATCTGGCCCTTCCCCCTACCCCTACCCCTACCCCTCCAACCAAAAGAGAATCGAGACAACCCTACCCCTTCACGGGAACGCGCAAAACGGAGGGGTAGGGGCAAGGGGTGAATTGGGATTGAGCCCAAGAGTCAGAAGTATTAATTTTGTAATATTAGTTTTACCGTTTGGCAGTGTTACATAAAGTAGGATGAAGCTTTTTTAGACTGATACCATACCTTTCATTTGTCATACATTAATTTTTAATCAATAATAATAGTAATTGAAACATTTTTTGTTTACTGATATTATAATTTTGGCAAATAAGCCGCTACTTATTTTCATGCTGAAACCTAAATGGCTAATATTACAATTTTATAATATTTTGCCAAAAAAAATGTAATAAAAAAAATAAATTCAGTGCAAAATGCTACAAGTGAATTTTGGTATCATATAACATTAATCTCATTCTGAGATTTGCTAAAGATTACATTTAGCAGTGTTATTAATTTATTAGTGTTTTTAAAGATTAACTTATGTGAGCATTAGTTGGCATTTAAAAATAGGGGAAAAGAGCACACAATATTTAATAGCAAAAACTCTTCTTAGCTGATAACCGATATGTTGCGCTTCCCTATTATCCAGCAAAAAAGTAACTACATAATGATATACAGTAGTGGCCAAAAGTAATGTCCGGCCTAGGAAAATTTATATCTTTGCCCCTTTATTGAAATAATATATTTGAAGCATATTGCATGGTTGTGCTTTAAGTCAATTGTTTTATTTCTGATAATGAATTGAAACCAGAGACAATCAACAAAATATTAATAACTGATTATTGTAACCGACTCCTTCCACCAAGTGATATAAAGTCGGATTCACTTCCGCGATCCGGTTCTTTCAGACAGTTTGTTTCAATGAACCGGTTAAAAAAAACAGAACTATTCATCAGTTTCTTATGTCATCGCGCAATGTCACCTAAGCATTTCTTTTCTAACAACTCAGTGTCATGTTATATTAATGAAACATTCAAATTAAAAACAAATATCCCCTCTGGACATCCCTTTTGCCCACTACTATATACCTGTACCTTTACCATGATATAAAATGATTCATACCATCAAAAAATAAGAAGAATCAATTTTTTTACCATGCCACCCACTTATAGAAAGGAGCCATCTATTAGCCAACACCTGTATGGAATTGACCATAAACAACTATGAAATGGAGATGTATGAAATTGACAGCATTCATATAAAAAAAATGTTGATCCAAAAAAGTCAATGATGTGGGCTTGAATCACTGTGGCTCTCTTTCTCAGAGTAAAGGGTGCCTTTGGCTGCAGCCCAGCTGAGAATATTGAAAATACAACCGTCTTTTGGATGACTGGCTGTATAAAGATAAAAAACAGAGATTACTTTTCAATTAGCTGCCGGCGCAGATTCACAGTATGACCATGCATTCATAGCTATTCATTAAAACAGCACTGAAAACGCACATACCTGACTAATCCTAGAGGGCTGAGATAGGACCATCACTCCAAATCACGTCGGCTGTTCGTCTTCCTGTCCTCAAACAGCTGCTGTCATGCAATAGTAATCTGACATTCAATTAAGCTTGAAATCATTTAGTGAGCTAATTAAGAAGGAGAGACGTAGGGGTGTTAATCTGCCGCTGAATCATTACCAGTTTAGGGTGTAAAAACACTGCTGTAGCCACATTCAACAAATAAAACACCAGTCAGTGCTCTTTTATTTGGGTTGTATTTATGTGTCCCATGAAACCTCTTTTAACAGTTCTACTGTAAACTCTGTGCCTCAATCCTTTACTGAACTGTAGTGCATCTCGAAACCTGGTTTACTATACTATATACTTGTGTTTAGGTTTTCCTTGCTAATTCATTACTGTGAAATAAGTGGGGAAAAAAAACATATCAAATATGTCTGTTAGAAACTATTTCTCCTATTGATGATCAATTTCTCACATGGTGCTGATTGAGTTTTGCATCTGTCGGTTTGAAGATATTGCCCATTTTGCACCCCATGGGGTTGAGAGCTTTCTCTCAGATGCCACTATGACGTCTCCCAGCATTCTTTGTTCTTGTAATTACCTTCTCCCACCGTGTTTTGTTCTTGCAATGCATGATAACAAGTCGCAGTCTTGGTTTAGGAGTTGTGAGGAGATTTAAATTAATTCAAAGCACATTCATGTGCATTCAAATCTGTGTAAAATGATCAGGGGATATTGATTCATTTTCAGCATCGTCGTGATTCTGCATTAGCAGCAATGAGCGTCAACTGCAAATGGTCTGCAATGTCTTTTTGCCTGTAAAACTATGACCCTCATTTTCAGAATGAATTGGTTGTGCGCAAAGCAAAATTTACTATTGCATTAAATATTCTGCTGTCTAAATGAAGGCCAATAAATGTCAACATGCATTATTCAAAATCCAGCAAAGGTATTATGAATATGTATTACAGGTAGTGAATTGCAGATTTTTCCTTTCATACGTTTTGGATATAATGAAACTGAAACATTTAACTGAAACTGGAGCTTGCAAAATGCATGATAAAACTAAAATGAATCAAGCACAGCCATTATCTATCCATCTATCTCTATCATCTATCAAATATTTTTTAAAAGCAGATTATATGCGAAGAAGTGACTTGATTTGAATTGACCAAATTTAGTCCCAAGCAGGTGATTGTAGACAAAAAGTTTCCATTATATCACTTATATATTTTTTTTAAGTGAAAATTCCTTCAATTATGACGTTCCTGCAGATGTAGTTATAAACTGCTGGGTATGTTATTGAGATCCAAACAATGGCATTCATTATAATGAACATATGAAGACCATGATGTGTAAGAGTAAGTAAATTATATTATATTTTAACTCCATTGCAAATGAAAGACCTGTTACCGAAAGATGGCATGGAGCAATCAAGACTCCACAAACACCAATGGTTGGAGTTTGATTTACCTATAGAAACTCATATTTATATATAACTCCCCTCTGGCAAAGTCTGACAGACTCTATAATATAAAGAAAATGGTGTGCAAATCGTTAAATTTTTTAGGCCTATCTTTGGGTGAGGAACTGGCAATATTTCCCTTGCTGGTGATGGTATCAGTCAGAGTCGCAGACCTAGTACCTGATGGTAATCATCACCCGTTCTCTCTCTCTCTCTCTCTCTCTCTCTCTCTCTCACACACAGAGAATCTGGAAAGTCCCCAGAGAGAAACAGAGAATTCTTTTTCTCTCTTCCACACCCACATTGACATTTCCAATATCCCCCACCAATTGAGCAGCCACTGCTATTATTTGTTTATTTTTCAACCCTGTATTATTCTCTCATTTTGTCTCATTGTTTCCCAGACCAATTTCCAAGTGGGTTATTGTCGCTCATTGTGAGTATCATTCATTAGTTTGCACCAAATGGCAGCGCCTTATTGAATTGTAGTTATATTCTGGTGACGGAAGAAATATTCCTGCGATACAGGCACTTGTCACTCATCTTTTTATTGCCTTCAATAAACCTCAGCCGTAACTTGTTTCCTGACTTCCTTGGCCATTTGGAGGCACGCGGTTTCTTTGCATTAATGGCATTCTGTGTGATTGGAAGCAGCAGGAATCTGTCCTATAACCTCTAATTAGCTCAGCACTTGTGTGAAGGCGATATTCTCACCTCAGAAGGTCTATTTAAGTGACTGGTGATTAGCGTCAGTGACACTGCTCTTGTAGAGCTTCATCTGCCATGCTTTATTACCCACAGATCTGGGAAGACCTTAATGTACAAATGCAACGGCATATGATCTGTGTTGTGTTGGATGGAAAAACAACAATCAATAGATCCTTGCATTGCTTTGAGATCAGCTCTTACTTTGTCTTTCTTTCTTCTGGAGAATACAAAAGATTATATTTTGATGAATGTTAACAATGAAATGAATGTCATACAATGAAAGTCAGTGGGGTCCAATGCTTCAAAATATCTTTTTTTATGTTCCACAGAAAAAAGAAAGTCATACAGATTTGGAATGACATGAGGGCGTTTCATCTTGAAGTAATCCTTTTAATGTTAAACAATTGCATTTCACATTTTGTAGTGAATTTACACGAGCTGCTTTCCATGTTTGAAATACAGAAACCATCAAGAAGTGTACATATACAAGCATTGTGTGTTTGTAAGAGTTCAGACTCTTGAAAGCATAGCATGGACCTATACTGTTGTAAGCCCGACTCATTCGGCCCAGTGGAGGCATCCGGTCAGCGGGTGAAGGTTTCTGCGCGTTACTGTCTTTCCTCGTGGTAAAGTAATTTGATTAAATGAAATAAATTTTTTCATATGTATTATCTCGTTATTTCATCTGATCCATAAATGAAAAGGTTTTAATGATATCTGTGCATCATTAAATGTGAGCGAATGTTTGACTATTCTTTTTAACTCTTTACTGAAAATAATGTCAGAGTCAGTTAGAATAGTCAAATGTAACAATTTATTATGTCAGGTAAATGTATCATGCCAATTACATAATCAGTTCAAAGATAATCAATACAATAACATAAAATGCTCAGAGATAAAGAGTAAAAGATGTAGGTGAAACCCGACATTTTGAAAAATACAGTGCGTGCAGAATTATTAGGCACGTTGATTTTCTGATCATATTTTTTTTCCAGGCACATTTGACCAATTCCAGACCACATTAATCATAATAACTACAATTCATTTTGTATTTAATCATTTATAAGTGATATATAATTGTTCACGAAGGCTGGAAATGAAAAACGCCTTGTTTTCAGGTGTGCAGAATTATTAGGCACGTTTTCTTTTACAGGTAAAATAAGCCAAAAAAAGAGATTTAACTCAGACTGAAAAGTCAAAAATTATTAAATGCCCATGAGAAGAATGCAATACTAATGCAATACTAGAAATTGCAGTTAAGGCATGACCATTGGACAGTGAAATACTCATTAGGTCAGCAGGGTCAGACAAAAACAGGTGGAGAAGAAAAGACACATGTTAACTGCAAAAGAATGAAGAATTAAGTGTGAAACCATCAGGAACCCTTTAGTCTCCAGCGCCACCATTTTCCAGAACTGCAACCTACCTGGAGTCTCCAGAAGTGCAAGCTGTCAGGGTCTCAGAGACTTAGGTTAGGTAAAGAATCATAAAAAATGAACCCCCTCTTAATAAGAATCACAAGCTGAAGTGTAGTAAAATACATGAAGACTGTTTTTTTGATAGGCTTTGTAGACAGACAGATTGAGAGTGAATCTTGAAGGACCAGCACCACATCCTCTTCTACCACTATTTGAAGAATTCATCTTCCAGAATACGTTTTAATAAGTTTTGGGAGTTTATTTTTAGTCCATCTCCTACCCTGAAGTCCATTTTGCAGAGATGGACTAAAAATGAACTCCCAAAACTTACTGTCAGATTCTGGAAGATGAATTCTTCAAACAGTGGTAGAAGAGAATGTGGTGCTGGTCCTTCAAGAGTCACTCTCAATCTGTCTGTCTACAAAGCCTATAAAAAAAAAAACAGTCTTCATGTATTTAACAACACTTCAGCTTGTGATTCTTATTAAAGGGATAGTTCACTTTGAAATAAATTTTTGGTATGTTTTAGCTTACCTCAAGGGCATCCAAGATGTAGGTGTCTTTTTTTCCGCAGTAGTTTCAATTTTGATATTTTTAGGTCAAACCGTTCTTGTCTGTCAGTCATATAATGCAGGTCGATGGTCACTGTCTCAAAACACAACATCATTTGGACGTGTGCTGTGTTCAAGAGATAACAACGATATAAATACTGTTCGTTTTCTCACACAAACCGCTCGTTTCGTGTCTTAGGCCATCAATGTGTACTTACGATGGGGAATTGTTTAATTTGGACGATGGGGAATTGTTTTAATTTGGACTCAGTGCTTGTGTTTTGAGACAGTGACCATCGACCTGCATTATATGACTGACAGACAAGAACGGTTTGACCTAAAAATATCAAAATTGAAACTACTGCGGAAACAAAGACACCTACATCTTGGATGCCCTTGAGGTAAGCTAAAACATATCAAAAATTAATTTCAAAGTGAACTATCCCTTTAAGAGGGGGTTCAAGTCTCTGAGACCCTGACACCTTGCACTTCTGGAGACTCCAGGTAGGTTGCAGTTCTGGAAAATGGTGGCGCTGGAGACTAAAGGGTTCCTGATGGTTTCACACTTAATTCTTCATTCTTTTGCAGTTAACATGTGTCTTTTCTTCTCCACCTGTTTTTGTCTGACCCTGCTGACCTAATGAGTATTTCACTGTCCAATGGTCATGCCTTAACTGCAATTTCTAGTATTGCATTAGTATTGCATTCTTCTCATGGCCATTTAATAATTTTTGACTTTTCAGTCTGAGTTAAATCTCTTTTTTGGCTTATTTTATCTGTAAAAGAAAACGTGCCTAATAATTCTGCACACCTGAAAATAAGATGTTTTTCATTTCCAGCCTTCATGAACAATTATATATCACTTATAAATGATTAAATACAAAATGAATTGTAGTTATTACGATTAATGTGGTTTGGAATTGGTCAAATGTGCCTGAAAAAAAAAAAATGATCAGAAAATCATCGTGCCTAATAATTCTGCACGCACTGTACATAATGCTGAAGTTTTTGAGATCCTTCAGCATTATGGGCTGATCTGAGTTACCGAATCGCCACGAGCCTTCTTCAGCATCTCCCTAAATACTCAGACCAAGGCAGAAACCTCTTTTCAAATGTAAACATTTGCTAACAATGGGGATTTGCATTGAGTTTACACCTTTGAGAGCAGGATGCCATTTGCTTGGAAGACAAACCCTCCTCGGTGTGCGATTTATCTCTAAACTCTTAAATACCTTATTACCTTTTGGTTTACTTCTTTGGGACTCGAATGGTGCACAAGAGTGAGTTCAAATGTTAATTTTGCCCTCTCTCTTCCAGTTCTTCCAGTTTCTCCAGTCTTACACTGTCATATTTCCCCAACTCTGCTGCTTTAGAAGATAAGTGAAATCAACAGTGCAGAAACATCAATTCATCTGCTGAGATTTATAAAAAACATAAGGTCTGCAATGCCAAGTGCTTTGAAGGCTGTGAACTTGTGTAAGGCCTTTGCATGTCTTTTGTTAGGGTAATGTAGGCATGGTGTAGAAATAATTTAATTAAACTGCATGACGCAATCGCAGTAAATCAGTTTAGATACTTTAAGTTTAGGTTGAAGAATAATCACAGTTTTCTATTCAATATTCACTATTACTACGTATTTATTTTATCGGTCAGAAACTATCCATTGTATGCAATTCATTTTGTGCACCAAGTAGTCAAGATTAAGTTGTCAAATCCATTTTTGAAGTTACAAAGCATATTAATTACTGACCTGAATCATGAGCACTGGGGATATCTTGAGTGCAATTACCTTAGAAGTCCTGTGTGGACAGTTTTCCTGTAACTTTTTATTCAAGTAGCTTATTCCCCATGGCCTTCAGAGCTGATGGGGGAGTTTGTTTCCCAATTTCAATCACTTTTTTTTTTTTTACTGGACAGACCCTTAAGCTATAAAAACAAATAAACAAACAACAACAAAAAAACCTTGTCATTTAAAAATGTGTTCTCGTGCAGTTTATTTTCGTGATGTGCTATTTATCACATGTAACACTTGACAATAATTAATAAATTAATTAGTTACATAAGTTAATGCATTGGGTCTGATTTGGTTAAAGGGTTAGTTCACCCAAAATTTCACATTCTGTCATTAATTACTCAACCTCATGTCGCTTCCTTACCCATAAGACTTTCATTCTTCTTTGGAACACAAATGAAGATCTTTTTGATGAATTCTGAGAGCTTTCTGTCCCTCCATTGACAGCAACGCAACTACCAGTTTGACGCTTCAAAACGTATATAAAGAGAACTAATCCATATGAATTGAGCGGTTTAGTTAAAATGTTCATTTCATAAAAGTAAAAAAAATAAAAAGTATGCTTTTTCATTTATTTTTTATTTCATAATGTGACCAGAAGCTCAAGCATGTGTTTGGTTGACGTGTGAGAACCAGTGAGGTTCATTCTCGTGTGTTATGCATAACGCATCATGTTTGTGCTTCAGCAATAACCAATGAGGTTCATTCTCGTGTGTTACGCATCATGTTTGAGCTTCCGCAAGAACCAATGAGGCAGGTTCGGTTGAGTTTCTGTTTCTGTTTGCTGATCAATGTTTATAAAAGCATAAATTCAATCTGTTCATCATATAAAGCGATCAAGTCTCTTCAGAAAATTTGGACTAAACCGCTCAAATCATATGGATTAGTTTTACGATCTCTTTATGAACTTTTTGAAGCATCAAAGCGTAGCTGTCAATGAAGGGACAGAAAGCTCTCAGATTTTATCAAAAAGATCTTCATTTGTGTTTCGAAGATGAACAAAAGTATTAGGGGTTTGGAATTACATGAAGACATTCATTAATGACAGAATTTTCATTTTTGGGCGAACTAACCCTTTCATTTTAATTTATAATTAAATATGCTATTATTCATTATTTCATGTCCATTCTTAAGAGATTAATGTTGATTTTAACATTAACCTAGATTAATAAATGCTGACAAATGGAACCTTATTGTTAAGTATTACCATTACATTTTTTCCTGTTACAATCATTGTTAGGTTTAGATTGAGATATGGGTTTTATGGTTAGTTTAGGTTTGATTGTATGTTTCATTTCTTATGATTTCTCAATCTCATACAATTTATTATGGCCTTAAGAATGTGTAATTAGACTAGTTCAGATGTTTGATTAACAAACACAATACGCTGAAAACTGCTGAACAGTTGATCTCCACATCTAGAAGCAGCGTTTTGGATCTAGCCAGCTACTAGATTAACATTAATCACAACTAAGCAGGAGGAACTAATAGCCCTGCTGAGAAGAAACAATATTAGAGTGTGGTGTCAGTGATATCTCACATGCTTGTTTATTCTTTATTTGTCCCTAGTTATTTTTGCTTAATAATATTGGATGACAAGACGTACATTCAAAGTGCCAAGGCCAATAAGCAAAACAAAGAAAAACAGCTTCTGTCTAATTGACTCAGGGTCTATTCATTAGACCATTTCAATCCCACAACAAATTGCTTGGGGGATTCTTGAAATCCCTGAACAATCTCAAACACTGACTATAAGGAAGAAAAAAAAAAAGTACATGAAACATCACAAGGCACAAATATGGGGCATACAGAATATGTGGCACATAAAGGGAGCCCACCCAAGAGAAAATGTAATAAAAGTGTTAAAAAAGAGGAAGAAGCTTTGCCAGAAATAAGCTGGGCCTGACTTTCAGCTAAATTCTGGCCAGTACTGCACACAGTAATGTCCGTTTGTAATAATTTACTCACATTATATTCAATTAGGCTTTTACAATGCCACCCAAAATGTACTTTAATTCAGTCGCGATGTAACTGAATTAGCGACAGATCTTTTTTTCCGTATTGCATCCTACATCCTGTCACGTGTCTCTGCTTGTTTGGACTTTCAGTTTGTGTTTTGATTGGTTCCTGTTTTACTTTGTTTGTTCTTTTCCCGCCACTCCTTCCTTTCTATGGTTTCTGTCATTATCAGTTCAGTTGTATCGCCTGTTTAGTCAATCATCGTTATCTGTATCACCTGTGTTCTGTTAATCAGTGTCATCTGTGTTTGTATTTACGTTCCATCTATTCTGTCAGTCTTTGTCCGATCTCCGTTACATTTTAGTGTGTGTTGCTACCTGTTCTGCTGTCTTGTGATTTATTACATTAAACCTTCGTTTGTGGGAATATATCTTTGTCTCCGTCTGCCTTCCTGCAGCCACCGTGACATCCAAGTGAAATGGAATTTTGTTTTGTTTTTATCAAACAGTTATTGATTGGTTGAAGGCAAATCTGAAAAAGGGCTGTACAATATTGACAAAATAATCACATTGTGATTGTTTCAAATGGATATTGTGATTACAATTTTATTTGGGATTTTGGCAATAGTATTTTAGTGTACCAGAAAACATTTCAGAATAAAATAAAATAGTTTTAACTGCTTGATAAATAAAACATTAATATAATGTCTCTAAAACAGACAAGACACAATAAATAAATATGAATTACCTAAATTCCAATAATAATAAAAAAACAAACATTCTCAAGTATTTTATATATATTGAGATATTACATATATGTATATATATATACTGTGTAGTATTTATATCCTTTTTTTGTTTTGTTTATTGGTATAATTGGTGGTGTGCTGTAGCGAAAAAGACTACAGGCTATGAAAATAGATCCAGAAATGAAACTTGAAATGAGCACGAGATGACTTCTTCAAATATGATGCAATTAACTTTCTCAAGGCGGGCGAAATTTCTGTAAATTAATTCTGTTATGCATTTCAGAGGACTAATCATTTCATTTTTTTTCAGCTTTGTGTGTAATCACCCTCATTAGTTTTCACTACAGAGAAGGAGATGTTTAAATTTCTGACATGTAATCTGTTGCTTTGGATACAATTGTGAGGGAGTTTACATCTCTCACAGGAACCCGCAGATGTGTTATTATTTGCTATTATGAACAGGAACACTCCATCCACTCGATAGGCTTTATCTATCTCCACTACGCAAACATTTTATGATTGAACGAGCAAATATCCTTTGGGCACAAATCTTGTTGTTAAACGCATTCAAAACATTCATGAAACTCCGGAGAATAGCTCAATTATTTCAGGTTGTTTTCAAAGCTACAGTCTGATTCATTTCCCCAGTCCAATCAGTTTTGATCAAATAAACTGAGACATTGAAAAAAGCTGATCAGAGCGTCATTATTTTCTGCTCAAAGAGAGAAGAGATCATCAATACAACAGTGACATTCCACTCAGCTGTCTCATTTTCCACTGTTTACCAGTGTGTTCAGTTCCAGATTAGTGTTAACGGACCATTTCTAGAAGAATTCAATAAGAATCGCTCAAAGTTGGATATATTCTGCTTTTTCTTCATTTTTATTTTCCCCATTGTTCTGAACACCCTTTATGAACTAGGCTTTGTTGGTGAAGCAGGGATGTGAATGATAAATGGCCAAAGGTGGAGTGGGGGTGGGACTGTTGTAGCAGCAGAACACAGTGCTTTAAGGAGCTCATTTGTCATCCAGTACCCAGTGCACTGCGCGAGGTGAAAGGGTCCCCAAGTCTCTTAAATGAGCTCTGAACTTTCCCGTTGTCCATCGGCTATACTATGTAGCAATCACCTCCACGTCCTGCCTTCCTAAGTTCCCCTTGAGCTGTGTCAGCCGAGAAGGGCAAGATTAAATGACATATCTAAATCGCTCGGGTAGATGACCTCTTGTGTCCTGCATACCTATCCTAGCTGTGTTTTTCTTCTTTGTTTATAAGAATTGGTCTTAATAAATATATACATTGGGCTATATAGAAAATGCACAGAAAAATTGTATACATAATTCTTTTCTGATTGTGTACATACATAAATTTGTTATTTGTGAGAAAGAAAAAAAAGGGTCGTTCTAAAGAGCTCAGTGAATCCAAGCATGGTACTGTCATAGGATGTCACCTTAGTGGTCAGTTCATGAAATTTCATCCCTGGAAGATATTCCACAGTCACCTCTACGTGGTATTATTGGAACGTTTAGGAGCATTTAGGAACAGCAGGAACTCAGCCATGAAGCGCAAGAACACATATAGTCACAGAGCGGGGTTACGGAGTGCAGAGGCGCCACGCTCTGCTGATTCTGAAGGGAGTGGATTGAAATCCACGGCTGCTTCAATGTATATGTAATGAGTGATTATAATCAAGGTATTAATCAATATCTTTCCTTCTAAATATCAAATGAGTTGAATGACTTCTCTGGAGATTTTACTTTGTTATAGAAGTGTGATTACTGAAATGTTCTTTTCATGTATTCTTTAATGTCAGTATTTGATATCTGAATGCAGTAACAGTGCTTTCTCATTTAACCCGGCTTCAAGAAATAAAATAGGGAAATGTTTTGTGTTTGAGAAAGGTCTTCAACATGTTAAAACACATAGTTCTGTTGAAGCCAATAGTTTAAGGGACCATTTCTTAGTTAAAGCCTTACTTTCCAGTTAGACTAAAATGTAGCTCTTCTTGAGAAAGAACGCATTATCTTGATGTTTTGAGACGAGACTCCTGTTCATAGTTAGAGCCTGGCCAAATCCAACCTTGGAAAAGCTATGTGTCGGTTTGTGTGTTAGTCTTCTTGCTTACAGGTTAAGGAACCACTGGCATTGTTGGAGATTGACTGAGTTGTTGTTCGAGACATGCTGGCACCCAGCAACCCAAATCTGCGACCTGGAAGGCCACGGCATGCCTAACTTCAGGGTCCGAGTGTCAGCTGCATAATCTATGGAGATATGCTTCTGTCTATCTGTATATGTGTGGAAAATTACTTTGTTTATCAATTTCTTAGCCAATCAGAATCATTCAACCTGTAAGCAATGACGTAGCTTAGACCTTGGAAATAGTATAACTGCTGTGATCTTTGTAACTGTAGGTGGGGCGGCCTACGAACTCCTGTGTGAGTCTTGAAGCTGACTTCTGCTGATGAAACTGCAAACTATCTTCAGTAAAACTTTTCTTAAATTTTTTTATAATTCTGACTCCGGGTCTTCTTTCAAACATCTGGTCCTTGGGTCCTAAACTGTAAACCCCTAACAATTCCATACAGTAGCTGAAGAGTTCCAAGCTTCCACTGACATTAATATTAGCACAAAAACTGTGCGGTGGCAGCAAGCCTCACATCACAAAGTACAATGGCAAGCGTTGCGCCAAGCGAGTGATGTAAAGCACGCCGCCACTGGACTCTGCAGCCATAGAAACATGTTCTTCAGCTTCTCTGTTTTTATAAACCAAATCTGGGTTTATATTTATGTATGTACAGTATATACATACAGTGGGTACGGAAAGTATTCAGACCCCCTTACATTTTTCACTCTTTGTAATATTGCAGCCATTTGCTAAAATCATTTAAGTAAATTTTTTTTCCTCACTATTGTACACACAGCACCCCATATTGACAGAAAAACACAGAATTGTTGACATTTTTGCACATTTAAAAAAAAAGAAAAACTGAAATATCACATGGTCCTAAGTATTCAGACCCTTTGCTCAGTATTTAGTAGAAGCACCCTTTTGATCTAATACAGCCATGAGTCTTTTTGGGAAAGATGCAACAAGTTTTTCACACCTGGATTTGGGTATCCTCTGCCATTCCTCCTTGCAGATCCTCTCCAGTTCTGTCAGGTTGGATGGTAAACGTTGGTGGACAGCCATTTTCAGGTCTCTCCAGAGATGCTCAATTGGGTTTAAGTCAGGGCTCTGGCTGGGCCATTCAAGAACAGTCACAGAGTTGTTGTGAAGCCACTCCTTCGTTATTTTAGCTGTGTGCTTAGGGTCATTGTCTTGTTGGAAGGTGAACCTTCGGCCCAGTCTGAGGTCCAGCTGAAAAACACCCCCACAGCATGATGCTGCCACCACCATGCTTCACTGTTGAGACTGTATTGGACAGGTGATGAGCAGTGCCTGGTTTTCTCCACACATACCGCTTAGAATTAAGGCCAAAAAGTTCTATCTTGGTCTCATCAGACCAGAGAATCTTATTTATCACCATCTTGGAGTCCTTCAGGTGTGCTTTCATGTGTCTTGCACTGAGGAGAGGCTTTCGTCGGGCCACTCTGCCATAAAGCCCCGACTGGTGGATGGCTGCAGTGATGGTTGACTTACTACAACTTTCTCCCATTTCCCGACTGCATCTCTGGAGCTCAGCCACAGTGATCTTTGGGTTCTTCTTTACATCTCTCACCAAGGCTCTTCTCCCCCGATAGCTCAGTTTGGCTGGACGGCCAGCTCTTGGAAGGGTTCTGGTCGTCCCAAACGTCTTCCATTTAAGGATTATGGAGGCCACTGTGCTCTTAGGAACCTTAAGTGCAGCAGACATTTTTTTGTAACCTTGGCCAGATCTGTGCCTTGCCACAATTCTGTCTCTGAGCTCTTCAGGCAGTTCCTTTGACCTCACGATTCTCATTTGGCCTGACATGCACTGTGAGCTGTAAGGTCTTATATAGACAGGTGTGTGGCTTTCCTAATCAAGTACAATCAGTATAATCAAACAGCTGGACTCAAATGAAGGTGTAGAACCATCTCAAGAATGATCAGAAGAAATGGACAACACCTGAGTTAAATATATGAGTGTCACAGCAAAGGGTCTGAATACTTAGGACCATGTGATATTTCAGTTTTTCTTTTTTAATAAATGTGCAAAAATGTCAACAATTCTGTGTTTTTCTGTCAATATGGGGTGCTGTGTGTACAATAATGAGGAAAAAAAAATGAACTTAAATGATTTTAGCAAATGGCTGCAATATAACAAAGAGTGAAAAATGTAAGGGGGTCTGAATACTTTCCGTACCCACTGTACATACATGTACAGACACTCACTGGCCACTTTGAATACACCTGTTCAACTGATCATTAATGCAAATATCTAATCAGCCAATCACATGGCAGCAACTCAATGCATTTAGGCATATAGACATGGTCAAGATGATCTGCTGAGATTCAAACTGAGCATCAGAATAAGGAATAAAGGTGATTTAAGTGACTTTGAACGTGGCATGGTTGTTGATGCCAGACTGCCTAGTCTGAGCCAGTCTGGCACACGTATTTCAGAAACTGCTGATCTGCTAGGATTTTCACGCACAAATTCTCTAGAATTTACATAGTATCGTCCGAAAAAGAGAAAATATCCAGTGTGCGGTAGTTCTGTGGGAGAAAATGCCTTGTTGATGCCAGAGGTCAGAGGAGGATGGCCAGACAGGTTCGCAATGATTGAAATGCAGCACTAGCTCGGTTTCCATCCAAACGTGAAGCTAATCTTTTCAAAATGCACAAAATGAGCAAAAAACAAAACAAAATGCGAATTAGGTGCGTTTCCATCAAGTTGTTAGAGCAGATGACGGTGGTATTGGTAACCTAGTAAACAACAGTAAATAAAACACAGCAAGCATAGAAACAGGACTGTAGACAGGACTGCAATTAGTTACGATTGGGCAAGTTATAAATTTACTAACAGTGCAGCTTGCAGTAGCCGAATTGAATGCTATGCACAGAAGAAGAAATGCAGAATTTTTGATGAAGGCACTAGCTGCAAGGGCATTAAGTAGACGTCAAGCCCCATACAGATGGGAAACACAACGTCAGGATGATTTTTGGTAGGTTATAGTGACCAGACATTTTACTCAAAACCTTTGGCTACGACATTTCAGAATGTCAGAGGCCACATTTAAAATGTTATGCAACATTATTGGTTGATGCGTTGAATCCAGCCAAATCCCCTGACGATGTCCGATTACAACAAAAAAAATGATTGCCATTGCGTTGTACAAGGTGGCCACCTGTGCTGAATACAGAGTTGTTGGAGAGACGTTTGGTTTGAGCAAAACCACCGTTCACCACTGTGTCTATGGTATATGCAGGGCCATACAGATGTTAAATCAATTTGTCAAATTACCCAATTACCTACCTTTAGGAGACTTAAAAAAATCTAAGGCTACGCTATTACTAAGGCAGACGTATTTCACTACTGTCTGTTGATTCATGAAACTGAATTTTTTTACTTATAGTTTATTACTCTTGTAGCACATCATAGGAGCCAGCACTCAACATTTGTAGGTTGTACCTGTGCATGTGACGAATAAATGTTACTTTGACTCAATTTTCAACAGATTTCCTGAGAGACAACTCTTTCCCTAAGTTGAGAATAAGATCAAAAATTTCTCGGTTACATTTGGTAACCCTCGTTCCCTGAGGGATGGAACGGAGATGTACGTCGTGTGACTGACTGATAGGAATCTCGCTAGAGAGGCCAATCTACTTCGAGTGAAACTAAAACGAGCCAATACACATTGGCATGCAATCATTTGCATCAGCTGTTCAGCCTCGCAGCGCGGGTATATAATGAGCAGCTGGTGCGATTGCATTTCTGTTTTTTGCTGACGAGCAAGGCCTGATAAGCTGGCCGCCCCGGCGGGCAGCAGCAGATGTGGCGACGGGACGTACGTCTCCGTTCCCTCCCTCAGGGAACGAGGGTTACCATATGTAACCGAGACGTTCCCTTATCGGTCGGTCACTTCAACGTACGTTGTGACCGACTGATAGGAATCCCTACCAAAGTGCCACAGCTGCTGCACCCCATCCAGCACCCTGTGTAAGCCTCTAACCCTTCTTGCCTGGAAGGACGATAGGAGAGGGCTTAAACAGAGTGTATCTGACACTGTTGTTCCGTGATAACCAATACAGTGAAATTATTGGATAACACTGGGAAAGCGTGCCCTTTCTATGGAGGGAAGGGATGCTGCGGAAACCACAATCTTCGAAGGAGTTATGTGGAAAGATACATATGGATTAGCCCGAAGGTTGTACTGCATATGAAGACACAGGCTTCATTTAGGAGCAGCCGTGGAGAATGCACATATGGGATCCCCGTAAGGTCACACATATGGGACCCAGCCTAAACTCGGTTCTCAAGGATTCAACGGATAAAGGCCTGGCACCGGACGATCCGCCGTGTCTGGGCCAAGGGTGTTGGAGGACTCACAGGTTTTTCACTCTGGAGAATATGCAGCAGAGCCGGGCCTCTCAGTGCTTCTACCTGTTTAGGGGGAGAACACGGGAGGAGACCGGCTCTACACGTAGGCTATAGTATCTAGCGAACGTGTTAGGTGTTGCCCAGCCCGCAGCTCTACAGATATCTGTTAGCGAGGAGGCACGTGTCAGCGCCCAGGAGGATGCAATGCTTCTCGAGTGAGCATGCAACCTGAGAGGGCAGGGCACGCCTTGAGCTTGGTAAGCCAAGGCGATGGCATCCACTATCCAGTGGTCCATCCTCTGCTTGGAGACAGCCTTTCCCTTCTGCTGGCCTCCGTAACAGACAAAGAGCTGGTTTGAGGTCCTGACGCTTTGAGCTCTGTCCACGTACATGCGCAGAGCGCGAACGGGACAGAGCAAAGCCAGGGCTGGGTCTGCCTCCTCCAGGGGCAGCGCTTGCAGGTTCACTACCTGGTGAAAAGAGTGGTAGGAACCTTGGGGACATATCCAGGCCGGGGTCTCAGTACAACATGGTTGTCACCCAGCCCGAACTCTAGGCACGATTCGTTGACCGAAAATGCTTGCAGGTCCCCTACACTCTTGATAGAGGCCAGTGCAATCAGCAGCAAAGTCTTCAAAGAAAGAAGCTTTAAGTCTGCTGACTGCAAAGGCTCAATGGGAGCATCCTGAAGTGCTCGAAGGACCAGGGAAAGCTCCCAAGCGGGTATGGAGGGGGGTCGAGGAGGGTTTAACCGTCTCGTCCCCCTAAGGAACCTCACGACCAGGTCGTGCTTTCCAACTAATTTGCCATCTATGTGGTCGTGATAAGAGAGTATGTGATCTATATAGTCGGAGACAGCCTTCGCTCCAACCCTTGCTGCAAGAAGGAAAGCACTGACCCTATCGAAAATTTTCGGGGGTCCTCTCTACAAGAGGAACACCACTCGACGAACAAGGCGTACGCACGTCTCGTAGACAGCGCTCGCGCAGAAGTGATGGTGTTAAGTACCTCTGGGGGTAAGTCACCTAGAACCTCCGCGTCCCGCCCAGGGACCAGACATGGAGTTTCCAGAGGTCCGGATGCGGGTGCCATAGGGTGCCCCGTCTCTGAGTCAGAAGGTCCTTCCTCAGAGGAATGGGCCAGGGAGGGACTGTCACGAGGAGCATGAGTTCTGGGAACCAGGTCCGGGTGGGCCAATAGGGATCCACCAGAAGGACCTGCTCCTCGTCCTCCCTGACTTTGCACAGTGTCTGTACAAGTAGGCTCACTGGGGGAAATGCATATTTGCGGAGGCTCCGGGGCCAGCTGTGAGCCAGTGCGTCCGTGCCGAGTGTTCCCTCAGTCAGGGAGTAAAACAGCTGGCAGTGGGAGGTCTCTGAGGAGGCAGACAGGTCTACCTGAGCCTCCCCGAACTCTCTCCAAATCAGCTGAACCGCCTGGGGGTGGAGTCGCCATTCTCTCGGGAGCACAGCTCGTGACAGCTCGTCGGCCACACGGTTGAGCACACTGGGGACATACATGGCTCGAAACGACCTCAGATGCTTCTGACTCCAGAGGAGGAGATGGCGGGCGAGTTGCGACATGCAACGGGAGCGTAGACCACCTTGACGGTTGATGTACGTAACGGTCGCAGTTGTCTGTAAGGACCAGCACGTCTCTACCCTGTAGCGGCCTCTTTAAGTGGCTCAGAGCGAGATGTACTGCTAGCAACGAGGCAGTTGATGTGCCAATGCAGTTGGGGGCCCGTCCACACCCCTGACACTGCATGCCCGTTGTACGTGGCACCCCAGCCGGTGGCAGAGGCATCTGTGAACACCACAGCATGCCTGGACTTCTGTTCCAAGGGGACTTCTGCCCGCAGGAACGTACCCAGAGTGGGGCAGCAAGGTGGAACACAGGGACTCGGCTCGGGAGGCTCTCTCTGGGAGGCGGCCCGTAGCAGAGTCTGAGTGTGCTGTGCAACACTTACCTGGTTCCACGGGGCAGGAGGTGCAGGAGGCGGCTTGGATGCATTCTCAGACCGCACACTGCTGCCCACTGGTGATAGAAGAGGCGGATGAGAGTGGTGAGGATTCTCTCCCCCCACTGCTCTCCGGGCCCTCTTCGGACCCAGAGATGGAAGAAACTGCTCTTTTATTGAAAATTTGGCTACCCAGCGGTGGAACAAAAACAAAAGGAAAACAAGGATTTTCCACCCGGCCCTCTTCCGGGGGAGGGAGTGGTGTGGTCACCGTCTCCCGAAGAGCAGTCCCATCCATCTCTGGGTCGCCCGTCCTAGGGCCGTTTGCTCTTGGCTTTACCACCCTTCTTGGCGGGGGCCTGGACGGGCGGGGGGGCCGGCCTGCGACTGGCTCCACGACGCCGTTTAGGTGGAGGCTGTTGCCCGGCGACGAGCAGACTGAGGGGCCGCAGGTGGTGGGGTGGAGGCAGCAGCTGTTTGATGGCCTCAGTCTGCTTTTGTACAGCCGAGAACTGCTGGGCGAAGTTCTCGACCACGTCGCCGAAAAGGCCGGTCTGGGACACAGAGGAGTTAAGGAAGTTAAGGAAGCTTGTCGGTCTCCCTCATGTCGGCCAGACACAGCCAGAGATGGCGTTCCTGGACCACAAGTGTGGACATCGCACGGCCGACTGACCGCGCGGTGACCTTCGTCTGATGGACCTGCAGCAACGCCATGGTGTGCACGGCAGAGGCGGCTTCCCCACAGGCCTTGTAAGCCTTGCCGGTTAGGTCCGACAAATACTTACAGGCCCGGGAAGGGAGACACGGTTCTCTGCGCCAAGTGGAGTTAGGGCACAGTTGCATAGCAATGGCGGGATCCACTGGCGGGATATGTGTGTATTCCTTAGTCACCCTGCCATCAAGGGTGGTGAGGGAGGAGGAGCCACCGGATTGGTTTCTGGCAGTAAAAGGTGCCGTCCACGCCCCCGTGAGCTCCTCATGCACTTCCGGGAAGAAAGGCACTGGGGTGGGTTGCTGCGAGCCAGCACGCTCCACCCCGAGATACCAGTCATCAGGCCTCGAGGGCTCGGGACACAATGGAGGGTTCCACACAAGCCCGATCCTGTTGGCGGCCCGGGAAAGCATGGCCATCATCTCTGGGTCCGTCTCGGGCACCGCTGACACACCCAAAGGAGGCAGCGGCGCCGAGTCGTCGTCCGCGGAGAAGTCTGACCCACCCTCCGATGCAGCGATCGACATCTGTTCGTCGCGGGGAGAACCAAAGGAAGCGACTGGTACACACTTCGAGGGTGGTCCAGAGAGTTCCGATAGTGGCTCTGCTGGTTGCGGAGCGTGAGAGGGATGAGGGTCCCTAGGGGGTTGGTTCCCAGAAGGAAGCTTGCTCACCGTAATCCTCAGGTCTCCTGTGTCAGAGCCCGAAGCAACCCTCTGAGGAGGGTTAGCACCTGCTGCTCGTTATATACCCGCACTGCGAGACTGAACAGCTGATGCAGCTTGTTTTAGTTTCACTCGAAGTAGATTGGCCTCTCTAGCGAGATTCCTATCAGTCGGTCACAACGTACGTTGAAGTGACCGACCGATTAGGGAACATAGCTGAGGCCATCAGATACTACAAGTAGGACAAATGGCCTTACAAAATTATTGAAAAAGGAACACTTAGTTGTTGTTACCTACTCCCTACTACATGTTCAAGTACACATTGGTATCGTGTGTCAGCAGGGGAAGTTGAATGTTGGTTGTGAGGGGTAGACTGGTGGGGGCTGTTGGAGGTAGACCACTGTTGGTTGTAAGATGTTGATGGTCGTTGGTTGGAGGAGGTAGACTTATTGTGTGTGGCACATGGGGGTGAATGGAAAAGGCCTTGTACTATGTTGTTGCCCCGAATAAGCCAGGGCCTCACAAGCACCTGCTTTCTCTCTGTCTGCGGGGTTTTAAAAAGTATTAAAAGGTAATAAATCAAATTAGTAAAAATTAAGGCCATTAAAAGGTATTAATCGCCATTTTATGAGGTATCAATTTTTTACATAATTTTTTTTCAAAATACAGGATAAACGGTTGTCTTTCAAATTTCCTCTGCACGCATTAGGATAGCGCTACAACCAACCAGAGCAACAAAGACGTTTTTTCCAGTCGGCAAAACTGTGGATAAAACATTTTGCGCGCTGAACTGGATGACTAGTGGCTGCTGAACGTCAAGCACCTTAACAGCTCTGACAGCTAGGCTACCTAGACAAACATGGGCAAATGCAAATTTTCGATAAATGGCTAGAGGACCCGGCGTTTAAAGACTGGCTCAGGCCTGTAGAGGGGAAAGACCGGCAGACTTTCTGTTCGGTTTGTAAAAAACCCATCATTATAACTTGGATGGGGGTTAATGCTCTTCGGTCGCATATGCAATTTATCAGCCATAAATCTGGAATACGTGGAGAACAGTTATCAATCTCCAGTTTCTGTGCTGCTGCTTCCGTTAGGCCTACACCACCGCAAACGAGTGCCACCGTCCAAACCAACTTTATGGCTACAGCATCGAATACGGCAGACCTCCGGGTGACGATGGGCGCCACACCAATGCTGCGCACAGATGTTCTGTGGAAGAGTGTGGACCACTCTTTGAACGCCAATGAAGTGATTAGTGAGATTTTTAAAGAAATGTTTCCTGACCCTGACATCGCTAAGTCATTTGCGTGTGGCAAAGATAAAACGGGGTACATCATCAAATTCGGATTAGCACCATTCTTCAAAAAACAAGAATGGGTTGGTCTGAAGTAGCTTCATTATTCATAGGTGTGGTTTAGGCGTAACGTGAAATAAACCAATAAGAGCGACATCTCACATTCCCTTTAAGAGCAGGCGCACTTGTTCCATGGCGGATTGCTATTATAACGGCAGATTTGCCAGGCGCACGCCAGGAGCGGTTCACAGCCGAGGAGACCAACGTTCTCGTCAGGGCTGTAAAAGACAGAGAAGTGACATTGTATGGGGATGGGAGAAACCCACCCAAATTAGCTTCGGTTAAACAGGCGTATAAAAATTTGGGTAAATTTGTAAACTAGATTTATGCCTATTATTTCACATCTTCATGGACACAACAATGATTTCCCTCGTGTGTTAATATTTTTCCTTGTAATGTTGTATGGTTTTCTAAAAATGAAAACTGCTGCGTCTGTGTGTAGATGAGATAAGCAAAGTGCATGCGCGTTGTGCACACGCTACATTGATTATGGCCAAGCATGCGCCCTTAAAATAGCATATGAATAACATGCGCAATGCGCCAATTGTTTTCTAAACCTGCAAAAGAGCATCAGGGAACGTTTGCGCCGGAACACGCCTCCTCTTTGCGCTGAACCGCCCCCGGGAGCGCAAGTTAATTTCCTAATTTACCGACGTGCGTCTGTGGAGGGAAAAGTCCGCTGTGCGCGGGTGCAAAATAGGAATTATACATGCGTCGGTGTACAAAGTCATTTGCGCTGGGTGCAAGATAGAGCCCTAGGTCTTAGAATCATGTTTGTTCAGTGGGATTTCTATCTGCTTTAGGAAAATTTAACACCACAAAATTATTTTATTACTAGTACTAATTATTTTAAATGTTATCAGAAGCCTACTTTACTGTGTGTCTGAATGCCATTTATTTCAAGAATAAATATTCAGTCATTTTTTATTTTTAACAAACTTTCTTCTGTATCAATTCACAGGAATGTGTTGCACAACTGAATATGAGGCAGGTTCTATCAGTTAGTATGGATGGCTCCAATGTGAATTTTAAGTTGGTGGATCTTCTACAGAAAAGCATGCAGAGCTCTATGGAGGTGCTCAGGTGGTCACTGTTGGAAGCTGTGGTCTTCACACCGTCCACAACGCTATAAAGGCAGGCTTTACAACATGGTCGCTGGAAAAGCTTCTAAGAGCAATGCACTTCCTGTTCCTCAATGTTCCTGCTAGAAGAGAGGACTTCACTAGTCTGACAGGGTCCTCCTGCTTTCCATTGCCGTTCTGTGGCCATAGATGGGTTGAAAATGGTCCTGTGGCAGAGAGAGCAGTTGAGGTTTGGCCAATGCTTCAGAAGTATGTGGATGCTGTAGACAAGAAGAGGGTCCCAAGCCCCTGCATGGCCTCATATGACACCATTGTGACAGCAAAGGGGAATCCTTTCATAATTGCTAAACTCCAGTTCTTTCTGGCAATTTCAAGAACCTTCCTGACAAAATTCCAGACAGATGAGCCAGTGTTGCCCTTCTTGGCCAAAGATTTGACTGAGCTGCTGATGGTAATAATCACAGTAATTTTTTTTATTAATTTAATTGATTTTATATCTCTATTAATGGTAACTAAATGCTTGTCTTTTCATTATAAGAGTTTGTGAGGCGGTTTGTGCAACGGGAGCTCCTACAGGACCTAACCCCCCTGCAGCTGACCAAAATAGAGGTATCCGATGACAAAAATTGTGTCTCCCCTAGGAGTGTAGACATAGGCCTGGGTGCTGAATCTGCCATCAAGGTAATTTTGATATAGGTTATTTTGTTTTCAGAGATGCATGTATATTTTGTGCTGTCTGGCCATTAAACCAGCAAGCAGCCTATGTTATAAACTTGAAATTGTGTAATTTAGTACTACTATTTGCTATTAATAATAATAATAATAATAATAATAATAATAATAATAATGATAAATTAGATTTAAAAAACATCCCTTCCGCAGCATTTGCAGTGAACGTTCCTAAATGTTAATTATTTGTCAGGCGCTTCAGAGCAAACCAAGAAGCAAGGTAGGTGAGTTTTCTGTGCTCACCTTCAGGCGAAAATGTATGCAGTGCCTGGTCAAGGTGGTTAGGAAACTGCAGGAGAAAAGCCCCCTGAAATTCCCTGTGGTCAGGCAGATTGCTTGTTTGGATTCCACAAGGATGAACAGCTGCAGCTGAGCTGAGTGGTGCATCACACAGTTGAAGAGTATAGTGCAAACATTCATCCAGGGCAAGCAGTTGGCAGGTGGCATCTCAGCCTGTAAGAAAATATTGTACAGGGACTGTAGAAATGGATAGGTTATTCAGATTGATTAAGGACATGTGTTAGCGGTCTCAATGTGCAAGGTGGTTTTGTGCATTCTCTTGTGATGGTTGTATTTTGTCAAATGGATGAATAAGAATCACTGGAATGAATTTAATTGGCATGACTAATTACTGTCTTCATTTTCCTGTCAATGTTGTAGGTGATGTGATAATCCAACAGTTCACATCATTTCTTTCTGTTGAGGGCAGATATGAGCATTGCATCTCCTTTTAAGAACTGAAGCAGCGCCTTGATGTGTTTCTTCACTCAGCCCTCAGCACATCCTACCCTGACCTGTTATGGTTCTGTCAGAGCCTTCTACTGCTGTCCCATGGACAAGCCACCGTGGAGAGTTTCTTCTCTGTAAACAAGGAGGTGGAAACATGTCACCTCCTAGATGAGTCTCTGGAGGCACTGAGATTAATTTGTGACAAGGTCAGTGGCTGTGGTGGTATTCTTAAGGTGCCTCTGACCGAGGAGCTCCTGGCCTATGCAGCCTCTGCAAGGTCCCAGTACAGGCTATACCTTGAGCGAGAACGGAGGAAGAAGGAGAGTGCTACACAGGCACTAAAGAGGAAGGCGGCTGAGGATGAGCTTGAGGACGTGAGAAAGCGACGCAGTGTCCTCAGTGATATCTGTGCCAGCCTTGAAAAGGATGCCAACAAGTTGGCCGAGTAGGCAGAGGGGAAGGCTGGGTCATTAATGGCCCAGTTGATTACTAAATCTAACACCCTCAGGAGGAGGCAGAAAGAAAAGAAAGAGTAACTGGCGCAAGTTGATAAACTCGTGGAAGAAAAAGCATTTCAATTGAAGCACTTATCATGAGATCACAGGTTCTCTTAGTTTCCAGTGGTTATAATGTGTAACGGTGGCACGCCCTTGCAAAATAAATTTTAAATTAATTAATTCTGGTGCCAGGTAGAATTAAGGTCTACCACACATAATAATTTATACCAGGATAGCTCATAAGTCACCAGTTACACAAAAACAAATTGTATAAGCAATAACCTTCTTCACAAAACATCCCACTAGAAAGATTTAGTGTTAGATTTAGTTTATATTATTCTTTTACAAAACAAACAAACAAAAAATAAAATAAAAAATACATTTCTCACAACAGTCTAAGGATGCTCAGGTCAAGGTCAACGTGCTTAACACAGTAGAACTAACAGTTATATGTTAGATTATATCATTCAAACAAATCACAGTCAAGAGACTCATCTGTATGATCTGTATCAATTTAAGGCCAGACAAGTAGTTTAAGGCTTGGTTTGTTGGGAATTACAAACCTGCGTACATATATTCACATGCGCATAACATAGAATTAATTCTTAATTAATGCGCACGTGAGCGCCATCAGCATTCTCACAGGTCGCGTTTAAAGGCTGTGTAGAGAGATCGATGTTGTCTTATTTAATAACTAATAATCCGTGCAACGGAAGTGAATCAATTAAAACTAACTTCAGCTGGAAAATATCTTCATTCAAGAGCAGCTATAAAGCCAAAACAATCTGTTACCTTAAATTATCCGTTTATTACTGTAAAGACTCTTTAAACAGTTTACGTTACATCGTTAAAAGCGCTATATAAATGAAGATGACTTGACTTGACTATGATTAAATGTTCATGTATTTTTCTATCCAAGGGACTCACTTGGTTGTCATGGACAGCAATCTCCCGGTCACGTATAAGACTTAATCCCTACAAGAGCAACTCGAGAGTAATGTCAGGTACATGCTGCACAGCTGAGAAATTGCTTCCACGCTTAAGTCAACAATAGAATATCAAGTGTATCGAGGTAGTATCTTATCGGTATACCGTCACCTTACTTCAGGTAAGTATCGTACTAAGATTAAGATTTAGTGGATAAAAATAAATATAAAAATAAAAAGTATTTGTATTTAAGTAGTATATGATTCTCTGCTCGGTCATCAAAATTCACTATGAGTATCTCTCTTCAAAGCAGGGCAATTATCTTGTCTGTTAACGCTGGCCCACTCAGTGGCTAATTAAGCGACCCGATCCAGCTAGTTAGGTGAAGGGTGCATGTCAAATCCCAGATTTGGACATCCGGCACAGCAAAGGTCAGACGTATTACCAAGCCTGCTCAGGCTTTGTCATCCACACTTCACTGAATTATCCTATAGCGGCTGCTACGTCCTTTTGGGTCAAAGTGGTGGCAAAACTTGTGTTGTATGTGCTAACGAAGCTCGGTTGCATCACTAAGGCAGATCTTCTCGTCAGACGGTCATGCTATTTCCAAACGTTATCTGGTAATCCGTAGTCTCTAATTTCATTATTAAGGTTGCGCACATTCCTAACCTTTCCTATTTTCTATGCGGGTTTGGCTCGGAAAGCCCCACAGATATTTCCGTATAGTATGCCGGAATTGTCATTTGAGGGTGAGTAAAGCGCATAGTTCTTGTCTATCCCTTGGATGCAGTCGGCTACTGCTCCCGGCACAGGGGGTGGAGATTCAACAGCTCATATTACAGCTTCGCTTGCCTCTCACAGACAAATTCAAAAACTTTCGCTCGAGTCAGTTAAAGTTGGAGAGACCCAAGATCACGTAGACCTCATTTCCGGACGGTTAGTTGATGTTTATGCAGCTAATGCGTAGTTCTCTTCTAGTCATTGATTAGCTCATTCTGTCTTGATATCCTTTAATCTTATTCCAGGGGCTGGATTTATGTAATTTTACGGTTGTGATGCCTCTAACCTGGGAGGAATGCCGCGCAGTCCCTCTTAGCGTTTGGCGTAGTCCTTAAAGCAATCTCTTTGAATGAAAATCTTCCATGATTGAACTTTGAGTGTTGTAACTTTGCAGAATGTACTCTAGAATGACTCAAGTTCTGGTATCACATAAACAATTTCTTAAATTTGCAATAAATTCTGTTCCTTCTCATCTATGATTAAATTCCTAAAAATCTGCCCTAGATTCTCAGATCACTCCCCCCTATTTATCCTACCTAACGAAGCACCTCTCTCTAAAGCCTGGATCAGGAGACTCTAGTTTCTGTCCTCAAGCTGCAGTTATCTCCCTCCCAGTATACTGGTCATTCCTCAGGATCGGGGCAGCCACTACAGCAGCCACACGGCATTTCTACTTCAGCCATCAAGATCCTGGGCAGATGGTCTTCCTCTGCATCCGAGTCTTATATACTGTAAGACCTGATTCAAAAACAATCCTTGAAGCTCAGCAAGCTCTCCAGCAATGTCAGGTAAATTATTATGCAACTACTGGTGGTGGTGTCATGCTCTATCTATCTGTAGATAGTCTTGGGCATTACTCGTCTGTGTGGCCAACATGTCACCTTTACGTGGCTTAGTTGCCATCGTCTATGTGTGGCTCAGCGCGGCCTCGTCTATGTGTGGCTCAGCGCGGCCTCGTCTATGTGTGGCTCAGCGTGGCCTCGTCTATGTGGCTCAGCGTGGCCTCGTCTATGAGTGGCTCAGCGTGGCCTCGTCTATGCGTGGCTCAGCGTGGCCTCGTCTATGCGTGGCTCAGCGTGGCCTAGTCTATGTGTGGCTCAGCGTGGCCTAGTCTATGTGTGGCTCAGCGTGGCCTCGTCTATGTGTGGCTCAGCGTGGCCTCGTCTATGTGTGGCTCAGCGTGGCCTCGTCTATGTGTGGCTCAGCGTGGCCTCGTCTATGTGTGGCTCAGCGTGGCCTCGTCTATGCGTGGCTCAGCGTGGCCTCGTCTATGCGTGGCTCAGCGTGGCCTCGTCTATGCGTGGCTCAGGCTCAGCGTGGCCTCGTCTATGTGTGGCTCAGCGTGACCTCGTCTATGTGTGGCTCAGCGCGGCCTCGTCTATGTGTGGCTCAGCGCGGCCTCGTCTATGTGTGGCTCAGCGCGGCCTCTTCTATGTGTGGCTCAGCGCGGCCTCGTCTATGTGTGGCTCAGCGCGGCCTCGTCTATGTGTGGCTCAGCGCGGCCTCGTCTATGTGTGGCTCAGCGCGGCCTCGTCTATGTGTGGCTCAGCGCGGCCTCGTCTATGTGTGGCTCAGCGCGGCCTCGTCTATGTGTGGCTCAGCGCGGCCTCGACTCACATTTTACATTATTACTGTCCCCTCGATGATAAATGGAACTCTATATTAAGCTACCGGCCTATGAGAATTGTTGCATTCTATGTCTATCTTGCTTGCTCGCTAAGTTTATTTTTCTTTCTATACTTTAGGAACTTCACGATATATGGCTGGTGGGTATACTTTTCTTCCGTTCTTTGGGGGTGGGCCCCGTCCCAGTGGAATTACTCTTCCACCTATTTTTGGGGGTCGGCTGCGCCCCTGCCTTATTCTTCAGGCAGGAAATGCTGAATCCGTACCCTCGGATTGCGAGTTACGGACGGGGCCTACGCCAAAGAACTTAATTGCATACATTGCTTGCTGGGCTGTCAATAAATGCATAACTGTTACAAGTATTTATTCTCCCGAGTCTTTCTGGCAGAAATGAAAGCTTAGCGTAAAGTTCTGTCAGGAAGACTCAATTGTTGCGTCACTTACTACCTTCTCATCTATCCAATCACGTTCTAATACTAGAAGTATAAAAGACCCGTACTTACACTTGTCTGAGTTCGCAGATGCTGACGCTTTCACTCGCCACCATCCACCCCACCACCACCAAGATGGTTCTGCCCTCCACCAAGACGGGTTCTTCCCTCTAATCTCCTCATCACCTATGATGGTCCCTTCCCCATCAACCTCTCCACCACCACCAGGATGGTCCCTTCCAATACCTCACAGGGGGTCGGCTGCGCCCCTGCCTTATTCTTCAGGCAGGAAATGCTGAATCCGTACCCTCGGATTGCGAGTTACGGACGGGGCCTACGCCAAAGAACTTAATTGCATACATTGCTTGCTGGGCTGTCAATAAATGCATAACTGTTACAAGTATTTATTCTCCCGAGTCTTTCTGGCAGAACTTTGTTGAGCGCTGGATTGTGGAAAGTTCCTCAGCCAGACGCGATCTTGTTCCTTGAACAAGACTTCTCGTCTGTTTTTATGGTAGTTTCGCAGTTGCCGGTTTTTCGTATGCAATTCTCTTTAGCGCTTTCCTTTAGCTGAGCTATGTGGTTTACAACATCGTAAGATGGATCAGATGGTGAGAGGTTGTTTCCCTGAGGTCAGAACAGTTTGTCCATTGGACCTTGGAGCTTTCAGCTTAGTTGTAATTCTGCAGGTGACATTCCAATACTCTCTTGGATGGCGGAGTTAATAGCAAAACGGAGCTCAGGTATGTACTGGTCCCATTTTTTGTGGTTTTCCTCTAGGTAAGAGGCAATCATACATTTTAAGGTGCGGTTCACTCTCTCTGTCATGTTCGTTTGTGGATGGTACGCTGTCGTTAATTTTTGTGCAATGTTCCATTTTGAACACAATTCCCTGAAAAGGGATGAGGTGAATTGGGTTCCTCGATCGGAAAAGATGAAGTCTGGCACACCCCAACGGGTAAGAATTTCCTTGCGGAGAATCAGAGCAATGGTTTGTACATTTGCTTTACGCATTGGGTACATTTCAACCCACCGAGATAAATAGTCTACACAGACTAGAAAGTATTCGTGCCGGTGTGGGCTGCTGCTGGGCAATGGTCCCATAATGTCCACTCCTAACATTTCCATAGGACGTGTGGTGGTGATAGTTTGTAACTTGCCTGCAGGTTTGCGATTGTCATATTTGTAGGTTTGACACTTCTCACAACATTTTTCTTGACATCTGTCTACATCTTAGGCCAGAAGACAACATCCTGTAGACGTTTGTAGGTTTTAAAAATACCTCCATGTCCACTCAGAGGATGTGAATGGTAATGCTGAAGAATTTCAGGAATAAGGCTTTTAGGTAAGTACATTCTGTACTGAACTTGTCCTTTGGCCAGTTGCGTCTTGAGATACAACTTGTCTTCAACAATCTCAAATTGTTCAGGGGTAGCTTGCTCGTTCTCTGCTATTCCTTTGAAAATCTTTTGAATTTCAGGATCCTTATGTTGTTCTTCCCATGGGTCCATAGAAGTAATTGGGAGGTCTACTTCGTTGTTCAGGCTAGTGAACAAGGTGCATGCAGGTAAGTTGGACATTCTGGAAAGGGCATCTGGCTCTGCATTTAGTTTTCCTTTTCTGTATTCGATGACAAAGTCAAACTTTTGTAAACACAGGGCCCATCGGATGAGACGACCAGTGGTTTTAGTAGAGGACATTACCCACTGAAGGGCAGAGTGATCAGTCACAACTGTGAACATTCTGTACTCAAGGTAATGTTGCCACTTCTCTAACGCCCAGATGACTGCTAAACACTCTTTCTCTGTGACGGAGTAGTTAGTTTCTGCTGGGTTTAAGCTTCGGCTTGCATAAGCTATAACTTCTTCCATTCCTTGTTCTTTTCTTTGGGTTAACACAGCTCCTAAACCCGTGCCACTAGCGTCTGTGTATACTGTGAAAGGATGCTGCAGATTTGGATGACTAAGAATGGGGGGTGAAGACAAACATATCTTGAGCTGCTCAAATGCCTGTTGACATTTATCTGACCAATGAAATGGTTTCCCTTTCTTTTTCAGAGCATTTATGGGTTCTGCAATTTTTGAAAAATTCGGCTCAAATCGATGGTACCATCTGGCTAGTCCAAGAAACCGCTGTACCCTAAGGTTGGTGGGTACTGGATAAGACCGAATGGCCTCAACTTTGCTTGGGTCTGCCATAATACCTTTATTGTTCACAACATGGCCAAGGAATGAAATTTCTTGGAGGCAGAATTTACTTTTTTTCCAAGTTGATGGTCAAACCTGCTTCTTGTAGCTTATGGAAGACAGTCTGAAGGTCTTGTAGATGCTGATTTAGGTCTGATGAATAGATGATTATATCATCTATGTAGACAAAACACCGTTCTCCTCGCAATTTTCCCAATACCGTCTCCATTAACCTTTGGAAGGTCACGGGGGCGTTCCTAAGCCCAAAAGGCATAACGTTAAATTGGAAAAGTCCTGAAGGAGTGATGAAGGCAGTTTTTGGTTTACTTGAGTGGTCCATGGCCACTTGCCAATAACCACTGTTGAGATCTACTGTGGAAAAAATTGCTGCCCCTGAAAGTGATTCGAGAATGTTCGGCAATGGGTAAGCATCCGTTTCGGTTATGGCATTTAACTTCCTGTAATCCATGCAGAATCTCATGGTGCCATCTTTCTTGGGGACAAGAATGACTGGAGAAGCCCAACCCGAGTGTGATGGTTCCACAATTCCTGTCTTAAGCATCTCTTCCAGTTGTTCTTTTACCAGAGCTTGCTTGACAGGAGACATGTGGTAAGGTTTCTGTTTAATGGGTACTTGCTAACTTGTGTAGATGTAATGTTGCAGAACATCAGTACGACCAAGTTGAAGTGTGCATACTTGAGGGTTCCTCTCCAGAAGTTCCTGCAATTGCTGTTTACCATCAGGGGGTAAGTGGGCATCATTCACAGCCTTTTCAATCAGAGTTAAGTCTGTAATCTCAAGAGATGGTAACATGAGTGTGGATTGAAGAGGTATAGCACTTAGTAAGGACAGACTCTGCAGCTTTCTTACATTTCTTTGTCGTTGGGATTTGCTACTTGCAGGCACATTGGCATTTCCAGGTTGAAACAAATGTTGTTCTCCTGGATTTGACTTGAAAAAGTATTGTCGGTCAATGACGTTGATTTGCATGCCACTAAAGAATATGAAGTCCAAACCCAAAACTACTGAATAGGCGAGGGCCTTGGAAGAAAGGACAGCAATGGGTAAAGTAAAAGAATGATCATGTATATTAATTTGTTGATGTATCCATCCTAAAGGAACTTCAGGTTCTCCATTTGCCAGATACAAAGGTCCCAAAGTCCAAGATTGCAGTTTCTCACGTGGGGTAAGTTCTTTCCACACCTCCTCCTGCACCATAGTATAACTTGCTCCTGTGGCCACAATAGCTTTTCCTGCCCAAACAACAATGCAGACAGGCACTACTAACTGTGGCGGAATGATTGGAGATGGAGATGAAGGTAATTTCGGGGTTGTTTTCATTTTAGGTATGGTTGTAGCAGTTACAGCATTACTGGTTGGTTGGCTGCCATGTTTGTGAGGTTGAAATGCTCTTCTGTTACCAGGTGGGTGCTGTGGATTCTCAGAAGTGGATGAATAATGTGGACAGTTTCCAGGTGCGTGATATCCTTTACATCTCCAGCATCGTACAGAAGATGGTTTGTCAGCAGTTCTGTTTGTGGGCTTTTGTGACACATCTGGGAATGATGGTTTACTCACACAAGTTTCATACTGCTGTTGTTGCTCGTAGTCCTTCTCCAGTTGATGACCCAACTTTACGAGTTCTTCCACTGTTGTGACACGACTACGTAACTGACTGGCCAGATGAGGTTTTATGTTTTTGAGAATCAATTTAACCACCTCAGTTTCTGTCAAGGTTGGTTTCCACCGTTTGCAGAGGGCTCTGTATGTGAAAGCAAAATCTCGAAGTGTCACACACACAAATGGCATCACAAGTTCAAACAGTGAATGCTTGTTTGCTTGTCTGCATGTATGTATGTCTGTTTACTTGTATTTCACTTGTACTCATTTGTGCATAAGATGTCTATACATACAGAAGAAGGTTCACTTAGTTTTAAGTGGTTATAATGGCATCAGTGAATGCTTGTTTCTTTGAACTGGTTTAATTTAACATTTTATTTCTTCTATTAATTTTGTTCTAAAGGTGGAATAAATGCAAGATGTTTCCAAAGTCAGTGAGATTCAATCTATTCTGTTGACTTTACCCATCTGCATTGTTCTATTGGCCAAGAGGGTGTAGTTTTATAAATCTCCAACTCTGTTTAATGGTTAGAAACGTGCTGCCGTATAAACCTGCAACTCAATGGCGTGTTGGTTTTAAAAAATATTGAGAAGGTATTAAAAATGGTATTAAAATGTATTGAATTTACCTTCAGGATTTCTGTATACCCTGTTGAAGCACTGCACTGCAGGACCAAGAACAGTGGAAATGGACTGAATACGGTCTTTGTCTCTCTCAGCTTGCTCCTGCTGTTGTCTCAGGAGGGCTTTGAAGAAGGTTGTCAGCTCCCCACTTCTGGGAGTAGGCCTTGCAGAGGAACTGGTTCAGAAACGCTGGCGTCTTGCTGATGTTGAACCATCGAGCTGGGATTCAATTGAAAAAGATCTGTCACAATTGGCTCCTGAACCCACAGAGTCAGAAATATCTGTTGACTCTTGTTAAATTTAAGAGGAAAGTTAATGTTATCAGTAACCTACAAACATCTCTTCCCATCCTAATAGTTGTTCTAGCACTGATGTGAAAATAGTATGTGAAACTAGACCAGCAAATGTCATAACACTATAGTAGTTGCAAAGTAAACAAAGAGCTGCAACATGCTGTGAATTAGGGCTTCACGATTCCTTCTGAATCAGCGTTACTCTGTGTTTTCAAGCTCGTTCTCAATGTCCTCACCATTCATCTCTATACGCAAAAATGAAAACAAAAAGTTGAAAAATCTGCATATTTACCTTTAAACATTAACCAGTAATTTAATTGTATAACCTAATTCCAACATGAACTGTTAAAGGGGACATATTATGCCCCTTTTTAAGAGATGTAAAATAAGTCTCTGATGTCCCCTGATTGTCCATGTGAAGTTTTAGCTCAAAATACCCCACAGATAATGTTTTATTGAATGTTAAAATTGGGTTAACAAAAACACGCAGTTTCTGTGTGTGAGCTGGTGCCTCCTGTTCCCTTTCAAGAAGAGGGCAGAGCTTACAACTATAGTTGTAATCAAAATTATTCAACTCCCATTGCAAATCAGGTTTATTGGCAAAATTTACAAACTTTCAGCTGTTTGCAATGAACAAATCAAACAAAAATAATTTAAATAGCTCAACACAGCATATGTTTCAAGTGGTTTCCCTAAATTCAACTGAAAATGCAACATTTAATGACTTCTGCAGTCTCAAAATTATTCAACCCCCTGAATAGAATCTATCACAACAGCACAAATCTGCAAAACAGGTGTTGTCTCAAGACAAGTGCTAGAACACATGCAATTTTTGAACTGGCTAGGTTTGTTGAGTGTCACGTTTGACTGCATGTTAGAAATATGGCTAAGTCAAAAGAATGGTCCAAAAACTTAAGAGAAGATATCATCGCCCTTTGTAAACAAGGAACAGGATACAAAAAGATATCGAAGGCACTAAATGCTCTGGAAATCTACACAGCGTGTGGAAGGCAAGATGGATTCATTGAAGTATCAGGAAAATCTAGGAGAAAACGTCATGCCGTCAGTGAGGAAGCTGAAGCTTGGGCGTCATTGGACCTTCCAACAGGACAATGATCCGATTCCCAAGCATACCTCAAATTCCACCTAGCCTTGGTTGCAGAATAAGTCCTGGAAGATTCTACAGTCTACAATGGCCATCACAGTCAACTGACTTGAACCCCATAGAAAATCTCTATTGGGATTTGAAGAAGGTGTTTGCAGCACACAAACCCAAAAATATTACTGAACTGGAGGCCATTGCTCATGAGCAATGGGCTAAGATTCCTCAGAAACGCTGCCAGAAGCTGTTTCTGGTTATATATCTCGTTTGCAGCAGGTCATAACAGCAAAAGGGTGTTCAACTAAGTACTAAAGATGCTTGCCATGAAAGGGTTGAATAATTTTGAGACTGCAGAAGTCATTAAAAGTTGCATTTTCAGTTGAATTTGGGGAAACCACTTGAAACATTTGTTGTGTTGAGCTATTTCAATTCCTTTTGTTTCATTTGTTCATTGCAAACAGCTAAACGTTTGTACATTTTTGCCAATAAACCTAAATTGCATTGGGGGTTGAATAATTTTGACACACACACACACACACACACACACACACACACACACACACACACACACACACACACACACACACACACACACACACACACACACACACACACACACACACACACACACGCACACACACACGCACACACACACACACACAATATATAAACTCATTATTATTATTAGGGCCACCAGTAAGTGTTTTATTTGTGTCTGTGGTTTCAGTTGGTTTCAGAGTGCACACTTCATGAATCATGTCACTTCTATTGAAAATGTTCACACATGGATTTTACACATAAATACTCAATGAGTCCATGAAAATATAAAAAAAATTATCCTATGGAAATATTTTTTTTTATATCATTTTTATTTATTTATCATAGTTATCTTCTTAACATGAAACTATCTACATATATCAATATATAGAGCATCTTCTGTAACAATAATTGAATCAGATATTGTTTTACACTTCCTTTGATGTGTCTGGCATTATGTGGGCAGGAAGTGTGCATCATGACTATGGCTGATGCTGATAGTGCTCATAATGCATTCATGATATCTGCTGCTGGACACACTGATGTGCTTGTCAAAAGGGTCATCCGTGCTTCTCTTAGCTTCAGCAGTGGAACAAACACAGCCAACTCGATCTCAGTACAAACACAACTAATTTTAATCCTGACAAGAGTCTTGGTTTTTTTTCTGGTATGCTTTCACTCACTCCCTCCCTAACCTCTCTCTTTATCATTTAAAATTGATGCCAACTCCCCAATGGCTTTTCTTATGGAAGCAAAGAGACTTTGAAGTTTGGAGGACTCCTCTGAAAAGCCCTCCGGCATCTCCTTCATAAGGCTACTGCTACCATACACCCCGCACCCCCCCGCACCCCTCCCCTCCTCACCATCATATCTTGTTCTTTCTCTTTCTCTTGGCCACTCAGGATCTTGGGAGAATTCACTGCTTCTGCAGCACAATGAATAGCAAACATAACTTGAGAAAGGGCATGCCAACAAATTCAGACTATGGAAGATGGTGGGGGAGAAGTAATAAAAGGACTTGTAATTTGTGCACAATAAATCTCCGGTTTCAAAGCGAACTCTTTAATATTTACAAGCATATGCTTTTGTATTAAACAATGTTCAAACATATTTAAAATGTTTAAGTGAATGTGGCACATACTGTTTGTTTTTTTAACATTATCCCCTCTCATGTTGTGTAATGTTTAATACGGTTTCCTTATTATAAGTATGCATGTCCTTGATGGTATAATTCCTACACTGTATAAAAAATACTTTTTCAAAGGTTTAAATGAAACAAAGATTATTGGTGTATATTTTACAAGAAAATACACTTTCAGCCTTTCTACTTCAAAATGTCATGTTTAATTCCGTGTTACATGCCATTTCTTTTGTTAAATTTACTTGCAATTTCTGAGTGAAAATTTTCTAAAAGAAAATCCTACACCATTTTCTTTCCATTTTCCATTAACTTTGATGTTTACATATGTTTTTTGAAATGCATATAAACAGGAGCAGAATCATACTATTTTCTTTAGTTTTGACTGTAGTGCGCTGTTGTATTGCTATTGAAATCTGTGAAAGACTTTAAAGTTTTACATTTGGCTCTACATTGTTTCTGGAAGATCGTTTTGTAAGTCAGTATTGCCCATCAAACATTTCTGATGGTCAAAATTATTCTTTTGCAGTTATAGAGATCATGGATAATAGTCAAAAGTTGCATAGTTGGTATGATTTTGCACTGTTGATTTAATTTACAATTTAGATTTGTTTTTATTAGTTTGCAATCATGGGTGTTTAAGTGTATTTAGCTTTTATTTGTGCCTATTTTAATGTTAAGTTAAGGTAATGTGCTGGAATCACTGGTATAACTGGCATCATTCAATTTAAAGGGTAGTTTATTTATTTTATTTACTCATCCTCATGTCCTTTCAAACCAGAAGACATTCATCCTTCTGTGTAACATAAAGGAAGATTTTTTTTTGTCCATACATTGGAAGTCATTGGTAACCAAAACTGTTTGGCTAACAACTTTTGACAAGCACTCTTTTTTTTCTTTTCTTTTTTTTTCGCAGTTGAAAGAAATTCATACGGGTTTGGAATGACACGAGGGTGAGTAAATGATGACAGAATTTTCAGTTTTGGGTAAACAGCATTATATTTCTCAGGACAGTGCAATTTCTACAGTATAGCGGCATTGTCACCTTTAATCTGAAAATTATGAAACCAATTATATCAGTTGTCCTAATCAAAAACATAATATCTGAAAACAATATTTCACAAGGTTTTCTCTTCTCATGCTTGGGGAGAGCTTGCTAGCTGCTCTCTGCTTTATTGGCTGTCCTTATAGAATAAACAAGGAATGTCTCTTTGCTTGTCCTTGACCCTTCAGAGCACCAGACAGGTAATGGCTCCTGATAAGTTGGAAATGGCTGCCGGAGATTGAAGCGAGTAGTTTGTAGAAGCCTTATTGGGGTGTTCCCACCCTGCTGAATTGAAGTAAGCTCGGTGGGATGGGATATCCGTCTCATTACTTGGGTCTCTGACCTTGCAGGAATGGAGGCACAGGGCAACACAAACATGTTTAAGAGCTGACCTGTTATTGAAGGTGTGGAGAATCTGCAAGAAATCGTGTTGTATCTCTGAATTACCTAAACGAAACACCCTCCTCTTGTCTCCATTAGCACTTGTTCTCAGTTCAGTCCCTCTGGGCCTCTTCCCACTCATATGTTATATTAAAATTAATTGCATGTCTTTATTTTTTTTTTTAAATATGATTAAAGGCAATATATAAATTATGGTGGTGAACAGTGTCAACTGAATAAAGCAGTCTCTGAGGAAAGATTATGAAGAGCCAATTATTAATATCAATTAGGTCAGAATGAAATGTTTTTAATTTTGACAAGATAATTCATGATATTGTAGATGCCTATCTAGTTTAAAGCATCTGGTACAGAACGTCCCAAAACCAAAATTGAAATATATAGTCATAAATTGAATATACAAAGACGGTATCTTCTCAAGAAGCATCTAAGAAATGACTACGGGAAATCTGATATCTGATGGCGAGTGCACTTCAAAGGCTTTTATGCTGGCATATGAATGCACCCAGTGAGATTCATCATGTCTCAGGCAGATGAGGTTTTGATTTTTAATAAACCTTATTAAGTCTATTTTGAAAACCCATGGGTGATTTCATAATCAGCTTCTCAAATATCACACATTTCCTGAGATCACTGTTGCCAAGATCTCAGTCAGATCCATGACTAATTGTTTTTCACCAGGCTAAAATCCAGAGGGACGATGTCGCCCATACAGAATTTCACAGATAAACCAAAACCGCTTTGATTTTGACTCCCATTGGACCAAGACATTGCAGTATTGTTCATAATAACAATAGAATCCATACTGTTATGCAACCACAAAAACTCTTTTCTACAAAACATTATCACTTTTTCCTCTTGCTATGCTACATTGCCTGGGGTGTGTGGATCAAACTGAAGTGTTATGATATAGAAGTGAACTCTGAAGCACTACAGCTACAAGTTGTCTGTTGTCTTGTTTGTCAGATGTTTGGTGATGTACTGTTTCTGAAAGTCCAGATGAGGAGGTGTAAATCTTTTGCTATAACGGTTTGAGGCCGATTGGATTTTCACCCTGTGGACATTGGCCTCCTGTGTCTTGGATAATGAATGCCTATTGATTTTCGTGTTCTGTGATATACCGACATCTACTTTATCAGATGTAATTTTCCTTCTTTGGTGCAGACTTTGACTAAATCACCCCAGACACAGTCTTTATGAATTTCCTCCAACTTCAGTATAGTCTGTAAAAAAATATTTATTTTAGCATGCTGTCAAAGAAATGTTTCGCTCCTTTGCACATTAAGTAGTCTCCTAGTTTTAGAAATCACCAAATGTCTATTTTTTTTGCACGACATCTATAAGACTGTGACCAAATTGTTGAAATATTAAATATAGTTACTTATGGAAGTGACAGAATTTAAAAGAAACAAAGTTAAATATACTAAATATAATGCTAACTGTTTGTGGTCAATATATTAAGACAAACTATATAAAGTCTTTCACAAGAACTAAAACTGTACCAATGTAACCTAGAATTTGAGATTTAAACATTGAGCATTGTTCGACCTTACAAATGTCACCTGCACCATTGAGTTGACAGCCATATATGAGACTTTTGCTCATTTGACATCCTTCAGAAAGGAAAGTGACAGTTATGCTTGTGTACACTGAAGGGCTTCAGGTTCTTCCCAAACCTCAGCGCTGTAATGAGGTTCCATATGGTTTAGAATTAATTGAATGTACTGTGGCTGACAGCCCAGGTCTGGAGGGTAATTCTGCAGCAGGGACACTGGTTCCGCCTCAATTGAGACCTGGCAGATTGGAGTCCTCTGAGAATTTGACCCTCAACCCTCAATCCAAATGTATGTCATAATTTGGACATCACTGCCCAGCGGTACCTTTTTCTCCTTTTTGCTTTGTTTAAAGATTTCAGTGCATTTCTCCTTGTCAGGAACACAATTCAACCTTGTAATGCTGTTTGGGGATGGAGGCGGGCGCTATCCTTCAATATATGTTTCTGGTCATTTTTTAGGATCAGAGTAATATATAATATATAATAATGTATTAGAATGTAAATGGTATACAAATTATCAGGCTGTCAATTAATTCAAATATATATTTGCACATTTTTATTTTGGTTTCAGCAATTTGAGTGGACTCTTAGTTTAATATATGTACGTAAATACTAAAGTGTTTTATATATAAATAAATATATTAAAGCATCTGTTAAATTAATTAACGTGGTGCATTTTAAAATAACAAATGCAGATTCTACGCAATTATGCCAATATCTTTCACATTTTATTAATTAAATCTTGCATGTTTTTGTTGATGATCTTTTTATTTTGTTTTGTTTGAACATGTTATGTGTTATTTCATGGGTGATGGTTGATATTTCATATGTTCATCTTCGATGATAACTAAGTGCTATAAGCGATTTTTTTTGGAACGCCACAAATAAATCATCCCTACTACTTGACAATGGTTGTCTTGAGAAATAACGCTCTGTGACAGCCGAAGGCCATATTTTTTTCCCCCTCTCTCAGTCAGTCAATGTGCCTGTTAGTGTTTATCGACATCGGATTGGCTGACATGTCTTTGGAGGGAAGGTTTTGGGGAGAGGGCATGTGGTTGAAGTTAGCGGAATGAAACAATAGTCAAATATGGTAACAAATTAATTAGTCGATTGCATGTTTAGAACCTGGTTCTAAGCTGTAACTTGAGGTTTAGGCAATGATATCTGTTTGGATGGATGTTTTATAGATTATCTTTGTAAATTATGGAATGGCTTCAGGTCTTACAAAGAATGGCTATTTAAAAGTTAAACAGATGAAAAGGCTGTGTGAAAATTGATATCCTCCTATTTTCCAGTGTTGGTAAGGCTGATCTCATTGGATTTTACTCTCTTAAGTGTGAAGGTGTATGCTTTGTCCCCAGGCTGATGCCAGAGTTAAAAGCAAACAGGACGTCAGACATGCAGACAAACCGGAGGCAAGTGCTGCATTTTAAATAGCCTGGCAGCCTCTTCACCTGCTTTTCTTCTAAGAGTTTGATGATAAATGAGTCCTGCGAACAACATATTCAAAGTGTGAGAGTAGCGTACCGATCTATACCACAGCTCTTCGAGAGGGACATGCCATTTACCATTTGACTTTGATCTGCATAATTGTGGATAGTTTGTGTTTCTGTGGCACATTTTAAAATAGAGTGCTTCTTTTGAAAGGCAGTTTCAGAAGAACTCTAGAGAAAATAGGTTTACCTCAGGCAGGTAGATTTCCTGTGAAATGCTATTGCAGCGTTCCATTCAAAGTCAGATGTGGCTATTCCTACTTGGTATCTCCAACCTCCCATGATAAAGGCACCTGGTGCTAGGAAGGTAGCGTGTAAGGAAACACAATGGCATCACTATTGTTAGCATTTGCAGTTGTGTGATTGTCAATGATTGTCACCTAGCAACCAAATTATGAAGAAAAATCAATGCTATGTGATACTAACATCAGTTTTGAAGGTATGAATATCAGAAAAGGTAATGTTTTACATACCTGTCTCTGCAAATTTTTACTAAACAGGTTTTATTTTTAGGTATGCACTGATATTAAAGTCGCAGTGTAATGGAAGTAGCAACAGATATTTTCTTCCATATTGTGATGTACATCCGTGAAATGGATTATCGAACAGAAAAATATGTTGGGCTGGGACTCGTCCATTGGTTGGTGATTGGATGGAGGCAGATCTGAATGCGAGCTTGAGGTCGATTGAAATAAATGGACAGGGCTTAAGTGGACAACATGATTGGAGAAGTCTGGCATGTCACTAGAATATCAAGTTATGACAATTTGGTTAAAAATTACAGGGTCAAAAAAAAAAAAAATCATGTGCATGGATGAATCGGTCACAAGATAAATAACATGCATTTAGAAAATAGATGGGGGGAATTTTCATTTCATGTCGACTTATTGTCATGTTATGGATGATAAATGGCTGATATTTAAATTATACAGTATATGAGGCGTTTTTCACTTCCAGCCCTAGTTAACAATTTTATATATAACATTTAAATTATTATATACAAAATGAATACTAGTTAAGATCGATGTGGTTTGGAATTGGTAAAATGTGCTTGGAAAAAAATATGATCAGAATATCGACCTGCATAATAATCATGCACGCACTGTAGAGCATTAGATGAGGGCCAATGTATCTAAATGACTACCAGTGGACTACCAGAGTTAAATGGTCTTGTTTATACTACTCCACCCCTTTCCACACCAGAGAGAATGGAAATTGTAACTTCAGCTCTCTGGTTATAAAATATGATTACAGCTTCTGTTTTCACAAACAGCACAGACAAGTACATAAACAGCCTGTGGTATATAATTTTGAGAACAACACGGACCTGGTTTGCTTATTGAAGAGCCACATTGTGACACTACATTTGTGCCAAATAGCTCTGGAGAAATTTCGACTAATGCAGCACTCACACAGACACACAAACTCCCGAAAGCAGAAGAGCAACATCAGCTCAGTCTAGCATGTCGTTTATATTTTAACAGCCAGCGTATATAACATCAGCAGACTGCAGTGAAGCGCTTGACTAGGCACTGTATTGTGAGTCACTTGGAGAGGCTGTTAGCTGTTGCTCGCTATATTGACTTTTGAGATCTATTCTCCCGTTGAATGCAGCGCAATCGCCTGCACAAATGTAATATTGATAAAGGCCGTGGCCTTCCTCTCATCCTGCCAACCATGAGATCGGAATCCAAAACTCGTGAATAGATCTGAATGGAAATTTGTGCCAAGAGAAAGAAACGTGTTTATGGACAGGGAAAAGTGATGTAGCAAACAGAAATGGAGCAGGTGTATGTGTGTGTGGGGGCTAGATGTCTTGATTTCATAGCCTGCTGACTTTATTAGAACCTGCATTTAGCCTCAAAGATGGCAGTCGCTCATGACCCGTGAGTGGGAGTGTTAATTGTACGTTAGCGGTTCTATGCTAATGTTAATTGGAGGGGATCAATAAAATGCTCAAAGGGCAGCCGTGGGCTTTATACACAGGTCATCAGGTTCAGAGAGTAGGCTTCATGTTTTAACTGGATTTGCAATGTGGATTCGAAATGTATAACTGTGAAAGTACACATCGAAATATATAATATAATGTGTATAAAATGGAAATATTATTTGATCATGGATTCAGTGTTTTTGAACAAATCTGTTGAATGACCAATTAAATTACTTGCTTACAAATATAAATAAATAATGTTCAAAAGTTTGGGGTCGGTAAGGTTTTTGTAATGTTTTTGAAAAGTTTCTTACACTCAACAAGGCTGCATTTATTTGATAAAAAATATAGTAAAACAGTCATATTGTTATATAGTATTACAATTTAAAACAACCTAAATTTTGTCGACTTTAAAATATAATGAATTTTTTGTGACGGCAGAACTGAATGTTCAGCAGCTGTTACTCTAGTCTTCAGAGTCACATGAACCTTCAGAAATCATCCGTGCATGTGTGTCATCAGTGTGTGTATATATATATATATATATATATATATATATGTATATGTATATTATATTATATTAATAGCCAAAACATTATGACCAGTCACAGGTGAATATCATTTATCATCTCCTAACAAGGCGCCACATATAAGGGTCAACAATGTGTTGGATGCAGGAGCAAGGTCAGGAATAAAGATCTAAGCAACTTTGACAAGGGCCAAATTGTTAATGCAAGGTGACATATGACAACGTCACAAGACACAGTGCATCGCACTCAGCTTCACTTTGGAAGGTCGCCTGGTCCAATGAGTCCCGTTTTCTTTTACATCACATGGATGGCCGTGTACCTTTGCGCCATTTAACTGGGGAAGTGATGGCACCAGGATGCACTGTTGGACTATGACAGTGGAGGGAGTGTGATGCTCTGGGCAATGTTCTGCTAGGAAACCAGCCATTCATGTGAACATAAATTTGACATATGCCCCCTACCTAAACATTGTTGCAGACCAGGTACACCCCTTCATGACAATGGTGTTCCCTGATGGAAGTGGCCTCTTTAAGCAGGATAATGCACCCTGCCACACTGCACACATTGTTCAGGTACATGATGAAGAGTTCAAGGTGTTGTACTGGCCTACAAATTATCTCTATAAAATTGAACATCTGTGGGATGTGCTGGACCAAAAAATTAGATCTCAGGGGGGCTCCACCTCGCAACCTACAGTACTTGAAGGATCTGCTGCAAATTCTTGTTGGCAGTTACCACAGGGCACCTTCAGGGGTCTTGTTGAGTCCATTCCTCGGCAGGTCGGCACTCTTTTGGCAGCACTCTGGACCAACAGCACATTAGGCAGGTGGTCATAATGTTTTGGCTCATCTGTGGACTCTGTGAGCACTTGGTGCTTGTTAAAACAGACTTTATATTCACATAAATGCCTATTTGTTCAAAATAAAATTTAAAACAAGAATAATAAACTTGATGTAATGTTTTTTAAATGAGCGTTAGCAATTACAGAGTAACCCATTTTATTCCTTTCTGTTGTGCTTTTTGTGTTTATTCGTGTGCCATTTCAAATTAGAACACAAAGCCCATTTTCAATTTCCTCATTACAGTAATAAGCAAATAACACACATATCTGTGTTGTTTGCGTGAGTTTTTCATCTCTCTGTCTCAAGTAATGAATTCATCACTTTCAATGCCCCACATAAACCATTACTTTTAACTTCTGAACCATGACAGAGAGGCAACCATTTAGACTAATGGAAAGAAGACTTTGATGTGCTTTGGCAGAAGTGACAAGCGAAGGGAAAACTGAGAAAATGTCCTCTGAGAAAAGAGAACTTGCATCTGCATGCAGAAAACATACATAAAAGGACTGCAGGAAGGTGAATTGTTATGGTAGTTCTGGTTTGTGGAGGTCTAATAATGCAAAAACACGCCTGCAGCAGTATTTTGTGGGACTATTTAAAAGTTTAACCCTTGGATATATTTCACATACTGCAGATTGATATTGTTCAGATAGACATGGAGGGTTAAACGTTGAAATGAAGTGTGCTTGTTTATCCTTTCCATACTGAGACCATGTTATATTTACATATAAATGTAGAAAGAGTCCACTTTGAAAATCCGAAAAATTTTACATTAAGAAATATTTTGGACTTGGTCCCTAAATAGATAAGCAAATTGACATTTATATTAATTTGTAATTCATGTTCTATTTTTAAATTTTGTGATGAAAAAAATTGCATTAGAAACTTTCAAATCCCTTTATATGGCAACACCAGCAATGTGAGTAAATTGTATGCACGCAATCAGAATTGTTCACTTCGTTTACTAAGCAATTTTGCTTTTTTCCAAAGAGTTTTAATGTATCATTTCCTCAATATGTCCTTGCACTTCCTTTGTCCTTTTATAAATGAAGCCAGAAGCATAATGTGGAACAGCAGTATTGAAAGAGCTCAAGTGAGTGAATCGTTCAGAAGAGCGGAAATGTACTTTCTACTTCACAATAACACCTTGCAGTACTTTATCTACTCAGAATCACTGGAAGGATTACTGTCCAGATGAACCAGACCGCTCCATGATCACGTCTGCAGTGCTACATGATGTGTCTTTCCAAGCGTGTGATTTTTCTCTTTACTCTGGTACCCGCCTTCAGAGTTGCCATTTGCTCCCACTCACCCACAACCAATTAATATTTCACAGTCTCGACAGCCCAGGCACAAATTCAAATGGCCTTGAGAAGTGAGCTGCTTCTTTCCCACTTCACTCCATTTTACATTCTATACCAATTAAGTTCAAGTTCTTATTTTATTTTGGAGATTTTGAAATGCTTTCTCTTTTTTTCCACCCCACCGTCCCAGAAGTCTTCATTAACGAACTGGGAGAACATATTCTGAATAGAAATGGTGTCATCCATTTGCCATCAGACAATACCGTAACAAGTGGCACAGCGCTCCCATCGCCCCTACACTTGGCAGAATCCTTCATGCCTTTCTCTGTCAGCAGTCAGAAGATTGCTGGCACTCCATGTAATGTTTTTGTGCCGCTAGACAATAGTGTGACATCTCTACATATGGATCAATCCTCCTCTTTTGAGAGTTCACTCGTAGGGTAATTTTCACTTTATCAGTTTCTTCTCTGCGGTCAATATTGCGATACATTTTGACGCATATGTGGTGATCGGTTGTTGTATGGAGCAAGGTGAGGAGGCGGAAATAGAGATTTCCTATGCTTTTACACTTATTCAATAAATCAAATGCTTTTTCATCTTACTTTCTTGCCAGATGCCACTTTGTTCACTCTGATTGTTTAAAACAGAGATCGAGGAAAATGAATGTCCTTTAATAAATAATTTCTTGCATCTGGCTAGAAAGTAAGATGAAAAAGCATTTGATTTATTGAATAAGTGTAAAAGCACAGGAAATCTTTATTTCCTTCTTCTCACCTTGCTCCATACAACAACCGATCACCACATATGCGTCAAAATATTAGCAAGAGAAATTCAGTGGAAGTAATATTGACTGCTGAGAAGAAACTGATAAAGTGAAAATTACCCTATGAGTGAACTTTCAAAAGATGAGGATCTTCAGTTTTGTGTGAGGCGGAGGGATTTCTGCCGCTGTTTTGACTCCTTTACACATTTTATAAGCTCTTTAAGAGTTCTCTGCTAGAGCGGTTCCGTTCACAGTAAATGCTGTTCCACACGAACTCTGTCTCTATATAGTATTGGGTTTGTTTGGGTTTCCAATAACGTGCACTTGGTAAAGCATATAAAGTCTGACGCGCTTTGTGTTTCATAGCATGTTCACCTTAGGTCTATTTTTATTACCACAAAAAAATGTAGGCTACTTGATTAATCATTGAAATTATGACCGATTACTCGATTACCAAAATAATAGTTAGTGACAGCCTTATTCATTGTAATTTTAGTAGGGATGCACGTATATTTTTTCCAGAATAAGTCCTATCCCGATACTAAAAAGTTTTGTACTCGCCGATACCGAGTGCCAATACCTGCATTTTCATTTACATTTTTTAATCTCATTTAAAGCCCCATTATGTAGGATTTCCGTTTTGGTCAAACAACGACCCCTAGAGTCGCTGTGGACTACTTGTATTTAACGTTACTGTCGTAAATACCACTCACGCAGCAGTCTCTTCACTCACTGATCCTGAGCCTGATGCCCCTGTATACCGGTCCCTGTTCAGTCGGATAGAAGCTGTAACGAGTGGCAATAAGGTGTGTCCCCTTTAAGAGCTGCGCGCGACTTGTTTAACTGACTCGGCACAGTCTGTATTGTATGTGCGCCTCGAACACACCGTAAGCGGATTGTTTCTGTTTGATGCTCATTCTTGTCCTATTTTTGTCTATCAAGTAATACTGTGGACGGTAAAACGTGTGACAGACAGTTACACGAGTTCGATTGGGAAATAAACACAACGCGTTACAAATCGTCGGACATCGAACAAGCACAGCTAGCCTCCGAAGATGTTTACTAATCCATCAACAAGAACGCCAGGTGCTTTTTAGCTCACACCAACGAGTAAAAAGCTTGTCCGAGTGATATACAGTATAAGCAATATACTTACAAGTCCAACAGCATGCGAGGACGTGTTGGGGGAAGTGAGGTAGCCTATGCCGTAAAGCAGTCGAATTTTGTAGTTCTTTTTGTGCGCGGGTGTTACTACCCGAACCCCGAAGTTTAAAAGTACGATTAAAAACTATACAAACCCCATCAGGCTATGGCAGACGCGTCATTCAACCTATTTTAAGTCGATGTACCATCACAAGCGTTTTGGAAATATATTATGAAGGTTGAAAAGTTACTTGGTGTTACTTTAAATATAATATTCAAATATAATAATTTAAAAGAAATAATTATTATATCAAAATTATATATATATATCCCCATTGGTTGAGCCAGTGTTGCTATGTTGGGCTGGTCAGTAATGTATTGAAAATGCAAAAGAAAAAATACATATCAGCCTTAAGTGTCACATTGAATGTGTTCACAGGAGAATCACATATACTCATTCTCAAACTGTCTTAGACTAGTCCTTGAACATTTGGAATGCACTATATAGAACTGTAATGTAAATTTGCCTTTTATAATGGTTTCATTTAAAGACCTCCTAAGTGAAAATGACAGTCTTAACGGGATAGCTCACCCAAAAATGTAAATGCATTCATTATTTACAAAGAATAAAGAAATTCGTGCATGTTTGAAACAACTTTAGGGTGAGTAAATGATGACAGAATTTAGATTTTTGGGTGAACTAACCCTTTAAAATGTATCTACATTTACATTTATTCTTATAGCAGATTTTTCCTTCCCTCCTTTTTTGATTTTATTTAATTTATTTTCTATGACAGCAACACTTGAAATCGAACTGTGATTGGATATTTATTACAGCAGCAATTATCGCTTGGATTTTGAGGAAATTATGCCTTGGGTTTTAACAGTTTTAAAATATTCCTGTATGTGAAACGAAAGAGCGTAGGTTTGCAAAGTGACAATGTTAACACCTCTATAAGTGTAGGACCAATCAGCATATCCCCACAATAGCACAAATACTTGCAGAGGTAATAAATTGGAGTTTCTCTATTTAGTTTTTCCTGAAACTATTGCTATTTTTATCAGAGCTGCTCTGTTTTTCGGTAAATTAACTCACAGAACTCACCTCTCAGAGTGAAAAGTATTGCAAATTCTATTAAAAAAAATCTTACTTTCTTCTGTGGAACTTAAAGGAAGATATTTTGAAAATTGTGTATGTGTCCATAAAATGAATGTCAACGGGGTCCAGTGTTGTATGGAACCCAATGTTCTGCAAAATATCTTCTTTCGTTTTTTTGTGTTTGTTCCTCAAGATAGAAAGTCATACAGGTTTCGAGGGTGAGTAAATGATGAACTATTCCTTTAAAGCACAAGATGCTTTCTGGAAAATTCTCAAATCATGAATCCTACTTAGGACTTACTTTCTTCTGTGGAACACAAAGGAAGATATTTTGAAAATTGTGTATGTGTCCATAAAATTAATGTCAGTTGGGTCCAGTGTTGTATGGAACCCAATGTTCTGCAAAATATCTTTTTTTGTTGTTTGTTTTTTTGTGTTCCTCAAGAAAGAAAGTCATATAGGTTTCGAGGGTGAGTAAATGATGAATGATTCCTTTAAAGCACAAGATGCTCTCTGGACAATTCTCAAGTCATGTTGGATAACACGGATCATCAAGTTGTTCACAAATATATAAAGAAAGCTAAAATGAAATGTGAAATGTGCAGGATTACAGTGCAGAGCCTAAATGTAACCTGTAACTTTTGGCAGCTGTCCATTCGCTTGGTTAATCAGACTGTTAATTAATACACTCATAATTAATTTACTGGCCTGTAATGAATGTGATACCAATGCCCCCAGGCTTTTAAAAATTATTAATTTATTTTTTGTTGTTATTCTGCCAAAAAGTGACATTGTCTTGTTTTTAATTATCCAAGGGTGTCATTACGTATTTAAGCAAATTACTTGCAAATGGAACAGAAAATTGAATCTGTATATATATATATATATATATAAAAACTTAAAGGAGTAGTTCACTTTAAAATGAAAATTACCCCATGATTTACTCACCCTCAGGTGTATATGACATTCTTCTTTCAGACGAATACAATATATTAATAACTGTCCTGGCTCTTCCAAGCTTGATAATGGCAGTGGATTGCAACCAACAGATTGAAGCTCAAAAAAGTGCATCCATCCATCATAAACAAACTCCAAACGGCTCCGGTGGGTTAATAAAGGCCTTTTGAAGCAAACGAATGAGTTTGTGTGAGAAAAATATAAATATTTTACTCATTACAAAGTAAAATTCTAGCTTCCGTAAGGTATTACGGAAAGGTATATGTGTAGCAGCAGCATCATGGGCATCAAAATCTAATGGCAAAGTGCTTACACTCTGTACAGTGAATGTTTGTGATTGGAAATCACTAGACTTATTTTTATTTTATTTTCCTGAAACGTTGTTATTGGCACAAAGGATAAGCAATTCTATAAACTGTGTACTTGTTTTAAAAGCAAAAGCACATTTTATTGCGGTCCCAACCAGGGTCGGAATAATGAACACTAATACTTTTTTTCATAATATTGCAGCCCTACCCTTTAATAAGTTCCTGTTTTTTAATGTTATAATACACTGCTCGGCCAAAAAAAATGATAGACAAAAATGGATTATTATGTTTCTAGCTCGCTATATGTATAGCAACAGTTCTTCTAATTTGTAGTGTGGAGCTTTTCATTTCTTAATTTCTTAAACAACCATGTAGGAACACATAATGGCCATATTCTAGGAGATTCATCAGGCTCAAATTGTGAAAGAATAGTTGGGAGGGAGCATGAAGAATCATTTTCACACATGAATTGGCACCTCTGAGTCCAGACCTTGGACTCATTGAAATAGACTTTACAGAGTGCTTGACTCGGCAGCGGCTATTTGCACTAAGTTTAAATAGGAACTCGATTTTTTTTTACACTAAGTGAAAATAGCATATTTTGTTAGCGATAGATGCTATTTACGCTAAGTACAGATAGCGATAGCTGCTATTTACACAGTTCAAATAGCAATAGATTCTATTTACACTGTGTAAAAATAGCAGAATTTTCTTTGCAGTGAGTGTAAATAGTATTTAGATGAATATTGGCAGATATTATTTGCACCTCAGTGTTGTTGTACATTAATCGGTATGCAATAATAACGTAGAGTGTAAATTATTATATTTATTAAAATTATTAAATGGATACCACCTTATTGGGACAATACCGATAAACACTATTATTAAACACACGTTAGATACAGTACTTTATTTCCTTTATTTTCTTTATTTTTATTTATAGGGGGTGGTGTGGCGCAATGGATAAGACACATGCCTTTGGTGTGAGAGACCCGGGTTCGAATCCACTGTGAGACACCAATGTGTCCCTGAGCAAGACACTTAACCCTCCAGAGGCGTGCGACCTCTGACATATATAGCAATTGTAAGTCGCTTTGGATAAAAGCGTCAGCTAAATGAATAAATGTAAATGTAAATACCTTTCTGATCTGATATGTGATTGGAAAAGGGAAAAGAGTTCTGCAAAAGGCGGATTCGAACTCGGGTCGATTTGCGTCAAAACTTTCTGCCATACGCCTTACCCTTAAACTTTTGTTGCTGTTACCAATTCTGTGTCTTACGTAATTTTGTCTGGTAGTGTAAATCCGTAAAGCCTCTGCCAACAAGGACAAAATTACAGAATTGACTCTTGCATTGTCAATACAAGATCTTGACCAAAAAATATGGAAATAAATGTTGGGATGTTCTTTCCATCAAGAGGTGCATACATTTTTGGTCAAGAACTTGTAGCAGCATTAAACCGTATAAAGAAACATAAATGCCATGTCAGAGGCAGCTTCTGTTCAAACTTTGCAGTCTAAAAATGACTCTGTTGATTTTGATACAGATTGTATTGGTAAAAGCCTATAGTATTCTGATTAGTTGAAATAATTGGTTAAATTTAAGCACTGACACAACAACACAGATACATTTAATAAGGTAATTATAAAAATTGTCCTTACAAAGGTAAAAAAAAAACTTTACTCGCCTAATTTTCCATAGAGTGTCCGATTAAAACTTGACCGTTTTCCCTGCGAAAGCAAAAAAACGTGGTGTCAGGGGATACCATATTTCATTCAGCTCGCTGACAGAGAAATTGAGCCATGTGTGCAGCCTTGATGTTGCACAACAAAGCCTATTATGTATGTTTCTGAGAAGCTCTAAAGTGTGCATACTTGTGGGAGAATGAACGATGTTCTAAAAGAGGCTATAAAAATTATGCCAGACAGTCAAGCCTATTACAGCGGTCAGAGTGTGTAGGTGGAGACAATGAATGTTTCAATCTTCTTTGCAGGAAAATATCAATTTAATGAAGGTCATTTTAAAGCTGGTGCCAGTATGAGGAGCTTTGATAAATGGAGCGGCAGAGATTTTTTTGCCATGTCAGGGAAGAGGAACACGGCAACCATAAGTCTGTATTACACTTTGCACATTCACCTGAGAGAGAGATGGCAACAAATCACTCGTGCATTCAGAAAAAGAGCTAGGAAATATAACACCATTTAGCAAGTTAGACAGTGGAACATGGGCGAGATGGGTGGGCACAGGACACAAATCAACTGAGGCGGCTGTTCATCCTTAGTGATTTGCTGAGGAATTGTATTGCTATGGTGGCTGAGAGAGCTTTGATGAACTGGATCTTATAGCCCAGAGTAAGAAAAGCAATCATGTAACAAATGTAGCGCCAGTAGATGTCCTCAGCACACTGATAAAATGAACAATGGCGGTGTACTAGCTTCAAACAAAATATATCAAGGTTCTTTTCTTGTTTTCACTTCTATATTCAAGCAGTGCAGTCCATCATAAGGGAGATTTTTGATGACTTCCCTGATCATGTGGCACAATGCTGCGGAGGTTTGTCCTCTGAGAGTTTTAACCATACTGCAGTGTTTTCGGAATCATATTTATCTGCATTCACCAGAAATGTCTGTAAATCCATTATTTTGTTCTTCTGTTAGAATTACCGTATCTTGTTTTCACAAAAAATTTACTTGGATGTTGCCATTTTTGAATTTTGGAGACCATCTGTCTCTGCTCGCATCCACCTGATCAATATTCTGCTAGGGGACCAGATGGGTTATTTGGGATCCTTAGATGGCAAACAAATGAAACTTCTTTTTTTCTTTCTGGGTCATCTAGTGCATCCATAGAGAATACCCTTCGTCCTGTGGAGTTCAATCATTTCTGCCTGCACAGGTTCATGTGAGGGTAATAGAGCAAGTTAATGCTTCTGTGCAGGGTTAAAAGACAGTATTACTAAGAGAAGCACACACTATATTTGATTTGGGTCTATCAAATAATATGAATTGTATTTGGAAACTCTATAATAGTTTTTCATCATAACAAAATTCCATAAACTCCAGCTTCTCCACTTTGCTGCTGTATTAACCATTGGAAAAATAATAGCCTGAGTAGCAGGGAAGAAAAGCGTATTGATAGTTTTACCAAGGGAGCTGATGTAAAGGGACAGTTTACTCCAAAATTAAAATTGTCATCATTTATTCACCCTCGTGTTGTTCCAAATTTGTATCTTTCTTCTGTAGAATGCAAAAGATGATATTTTGAGTTTTATTTCTACTGAAATTTCTTGGAAATATATTTTTGCAGTGTATAAAGAACATGTTATCTGTACCATCCGCTGAAGAGATATATGTCTGTCCCTCACAGCCTGTTAAAAATCTAAGTCGGCGCTGCTGTGAATAAGGTCTATGAAAGTAATTAGGGTCCAATCTTGTTTTGGCCTCCAGCATTCTTCAAAATATCTTTGTTTTTGTTCTGCATTAGGAAGAAAGTCTTATAAGTTTGGAATGATAAGAGAATGAGTAATTAATGACAGGATTTTCATTTATGGTTAAACTACTGTGTCCATTTAAATATTAAAATGAAGATAATAGTTATTTTGATTTACTTGTAGATAACCAATAAATGAACTATATATACTATTTTGTGTACGTAAAATATGCAAATAAAATCAGTTTTTTATTATTTTATAATGTTTTCTGAGGTTCACTTATAGGGCCCTATTTTAACGATCTGAAACGCAAGTATCAAGCGCGAAACGCAAGTAACTTTGTGGGCGGGTCTTGGGCGATGTTGCTATTATACCGCCGGGATAAATGACTCTTGCGCCCGACGCAAATCTAAAATGGGTTGGTCTGAAGTAGCTTCATTGTGGTTTGGGCGTAACGTGAAATAAACCAATCAGAGCGACATCTCACATTCCCTTTAAGAGTAGGCACGCTTGTTCCATGGCAAATTGCTATTATAACGGCGGATTTGCCAGGCACACGCCAGGAGCGTTCACAGCCGAGGAGACCGACATTCTCGTCAGGGCCGCAAAACACAGAGAAGTGACATTGGGGATGGGAGAAACCCACCCAAATTAGCTTCGGTTAAACAGGCGTATAATAATTTGGGTAAATGTGTAAGCTAGATTTATGCCTATTTTTCACATCTTCATGGACACAACAATGATTTCCCTCGTGTGTTAATATTTTTCCTTGTAATAATGTATGATTGGCAAAAATGAAAACTGCTGCTTCTGTGTAGATGAGAGAATCAAAGTGTATGCGCGTTGTGCACACGCTACATTGATTATGGCCAAGCATGCGCCCTTAAAATAGCATATGAATAACATGCACAACACGCCACTGACTTTAGACTAGGGTTTTCCTGGTCTGTGGCGGAATTATTTTCTAAACCTGCAAAATAGCATCAGGGAACGTTTGCGGCAAAACACGCCTCCACTTTTCGCTGAACCGCCCCCAGGAGCACAAGTTCATTCCCAAGTTTACCGGCGTGCGTCTGTGGAGGGAAAAGTCCGCTGTGCGTGGGTGCAAAATAGGAATGATACATGCGTCGGTGTAAAAAGTCAATTGCGCTGGGTGCAAGATAGGGCCCATAATGTTAGTATGATTTTTACATAAAAAATTGTCAATTTAGAAGTAAAAGGCCATTTTCTACCCTGATTTTAGCCCTCTGATTTGAACGCTCAGTTGAAAGGTGCGTGTCTGTTGAGAGACTTCAGTGTTAACGCCCACTGCTGTGATTGGCTGACATCTTTGCATATGAAATAAGTATTACACGTGGAACACCCTCGTAAACTTTTTACTATTACAGCTGTCAACATTAACTAATCTTGAAAAATGCTGATTATAGTTTTATATTTAGATCTACTCCCGTCGCATGAAATGTTGCAGCAATGGGCATTGTAGCCAATGTTGAGCGCATGAATGCAGTAATTTCATTATTGCAACTTGATTTCTGCACTCACGAATGCTTTCATCATAACTAACAGTGCAAACACAATGTAAATGCGTCATTCATGTAGACAGCGTCATTCATTATAACGGCGAGAATCCAGAATTCAGTCACTAATAAACTTGTGTTGTGATTGACAGCTCCAGCGATTATAAAGAGAGGACTCTTTGAGCTTTCTGTAGGCTATTTATTTTAATCACAATTTAAATAACAGATTATTTTCATTCTACCAAGAGAAACAATGTGTTTTTATGCGAAATGCGAAGACCATTTAGTCACTGGTTTGATTTACTGACACATAAACAGTAAGGCTGGGACAATAAATCGATGCATCGCCATTCTTCAAACGATTCTGAATCAATTTAGAGATTTTCAGTATGCGTCGCGATTCTCTCTCAAATCGATTCTGAGCTTAGTTTTTAACAGCAGATGACGCTGCATGCTTTAGAAACAGACATACTCTGCTTGCTTCTAATTCCTTACACACACTGCTTGAATCTTCCAGAAAATAATCTTTCATAAAGTTTGAAAAGGTTAAAACAAATTACAAGGGTGTTTGCAGTGGGCTGTGTTTACATTAATTTCGTGTCAAAAGAAAAGCATTCTGAGGTGCAAGAACATTTAACCACTTACGTGGATTAATCTCGCACATAGCCGAATGTACAATCGCTCTTCAGCGCTCTTCTTCATGAGCATTTGAATGTGTGGTTAAAAACTAGCCTACAGTGCCATCTGCTGTTAAAAACTAAGCTCAGAATTGATTGGAGAGAGAATCGCAATGCATACCGAAAATCTCTGAATCGATCCACGAATTAAGATGCATCGATTTATTTTCCCAGCCCTAATAAACAGTAATAAAAGGTTTTGAGACAAAGAACGTACATGAATTATTACATATCAGAAATCACAGATTAGGCATTAGACTGAACACGATTACTTACGTAATTACTTATGTTGTTGCATTACTTTCGGGTCCTTATCTTACAGTAAAAGACTGTTCGCAAAGCCTGCGCCAAAATTGTGACTGATTTACCACAGAATCCACAGTTTCCATTGTCGGGCCCAAATCAGGTGTGCTAGTGCGTGCCAGGTCCAGTCGCGTTTCCACTGTCACTTCAGAGGCTTGATCGTGCCTTGTCTGGGCTTCCTCGGGGCCAACGGCCAGTTTTTTTTTTTTTACCTCAGTCAGGAGACGGCTGCACTGGATGATTTCATATGCCAGCTATCATCAGCATTAAAGAATCATTTTGTGATTACGATGCAAAAAGACTTTACATGCTAACCTTTACCTTTACCATAGTAAACCTGGTCACTGGAGAGATTTCTAAAGCTCCTCAGGTTGTATTTTTTTTTTATTTTTTTTTGAAATTATTTTCTTTCTAGATGTGATATAAACATACTTTTCTGTGACTACAAATAAACAGAAACCGACGCGACTGAATAAGTATGCGTCCTCTTTCTTTTGTGACATAATGGTAATGTATCACTTAATAGTGTAAAACTTTGGTAAACATCAATGCTTGGGTTTTAAATCTTTAGGTAAACAACAAAAATGTCAACAAACTGCCGCTTTTATCATGTTCGGTTTGCGATCTCGCTAGTTTCCAGTCATTTCTTTTTTTTTTTTCTGATCTGATTAGTTTTCTGATAAAACTTCCATTTGTTGGTAAAATGATAGGTTTGTGTGATGTTGTTCCAGAGAGGCATGTTAGGGGTGGGTTTTAGTGAAGCGCTGTGGAGCTTCTGGGTCGACGGTGGAAACGCAACATGTTTTTGGGCTCTGTGTTACAGGTCCGAGGCTATTAGCCCAGGCTGGCCCATTGAAAGCCCTGGCCCAACAATGGAAAAGCGGCTAGTGAAATGTATTGAACAAACAAATAATGCTCTACTGAGACATTCACATAGTTGAAAATAAATAACCACTGTCTTAGCTTTACAATCCTTTGGAAGGTAATGTTATTTTTAGTCCAGTAATTCTGTATCTCTCTTCTCTCCTTCTCATCTCACTAACATGCCAGAGGGTGATGCAAAGATGCAATGATGTAGAAGTAGGCATTGATCTGATTCTGCAGAGATGGTCTTTCAGCGCACTATTACGTCATAATGTAACAAAATCCAAAACGAGTCATTTATGCAGCTTGGTTTCAATAAAAGCTGTTTTTGGAATAACAAGGAAGTTTTGAGTTCTGAAATTTAAAGGATGTTTTAATAGTACAATGGCCTCCTACATGTCAAGATCAAGGGAAATTTTCATGAGCCCTTTAAGTGAATTTGAGCATCACAACATTATAATGTACAATATGAAAAAAATGGATATTCATGAAATGTAATAGTATTTAAAGTAAAGTAATATTCACTTTAAGTGAACATTAAATGACAAAGTAATCTAAATGTGAAAAATGGCAGAAACACATAATTACATTGTCATAACATGACATTTACATCTTGTATTGGTCAAAAGGTTAGACTTTATTTTACAGTATGTGTACTTCATGTACTTACACAAGAAAGTACTGGTAATATAAGATGACTACATGGGTTCAGGTTAGGTTTAGATGTAGGTTCAGGGTTAGTACCTAGGTATAACCCAGTTATTAATTGCTATAATAAGTACATAGTAGGCTATGTACATGCAGAACAGGACTGTAAAATAAAGTGCTACCGGCCAAAATATATCCAGTATGGTCCGACAGCACAACTCTGTTTCATTGGTTATAGTCTAGAGTTTTAGATTCTACTCCAGTAGGAGTCCACTGTGATCATCCTAGTGATCAAGGTCAGAGGACTTCTTTTCCTCATTATTGTTCATCTCCCCGTGGATGTTTCAGTCCAGAAGAATCTGCAGGAAAATCCTCTATACACTTAAGACTCCAATGTCCCCTTCTGCGCGCTAACACTGTTGAACATACAGTGGAAAGTGGTATCATTTGTCTTCTGCTTAAAGGCAATGGCTCCGAAGACAAGGCTGCCAGAGTTAGAGCTGATGGAAGTGCACTTTTCTGAAGTTTTGCCATATAGGTCTCTCCACAGAGAGACGCTTTTAAAATATTAATAATAATATCCACTGGTTATTTTTTAAATTTCTGTGTCTGTCGATAAAACATTTTATTAGGGAACATCAGTGCACTAGGCTCTCTCTGTTGGCATAAAACACATTGTTAGTTCTGAGTAAAAGGCAGATTCTCTGAAAAAAGCAGAGCCGTGTTTCCAGGAGCACTAAGTTAGTAGCAAATTCAATGGGGCTCACATGTCTGAGACCACAATAAAAAAATCTGATATTCAAAATCACTTTTAAACCTGGAAATAAACATCTGCACTATTTCTATCTCTGCTCTAATATCTGCACTATTACTGTTTTCACTAATCAAATAGCCGAATTTTGAAATGCTTATTTTTTTTCAAATACATTTTTCACTCAAATGCTACAATTATAATTTATAATCCATTTTTAAATGAAATGAATATATGTCACCATTATGTTCAGTTCATAGACTTTTAGTTTGTTTTCATTCCTCACATGTGTTTCCTTGTCTGTGTTTCCTGCCACTGTTCAGGTACCATGGACACTAATCACATTCATCACAGCTGCTAATCGTTTAGTTAATCGTCACTGTGTATTTAAGTTCCTGTCTGTGTTCTGTCTAGTGTCCGGTATTGTTTGTGCGTTGCACGCTGTCTGGCCTGCTGGCTATGTTTCTGAGTTATTTATTAAACAACCTTGTTACCTTTCAGTTATCTCCGTCTTCCTTGGATCTGATCGTGACAGAATACCGGACCAAAATAATGGATTATAGAGTGCAATTCATCCTCCTGGCTCAGGAGAGCCAAATTTTTTTTGTCATTTGTCAAGAAATTTTGTTGCCTTGCAGTATCCAGCCCCCTTGACGACGAAACCCTGAGGACCTTGTTCTGGATCGGGGCAACCTTCTACCATCCTATTGACCTCCCAGACACCACAAATCTGAACTGGAAGGAGACCGTCATCAGGTGTCTGGAGAGCATTGCGCCCCGATCCAGAACACAGCCAGACCCAGAGCCCGGATTACCACCTTCGACCGCGGAGAACTCGTGTGTGCCCCCCGCAGACGGAGAGCTACCACCCGCCGTGACACATCAGCCAGAACCTGAGGAGAAGAGGACAGAGCTGACCACCGCCCCGGAGGAGGAGCTCCAACATGAGTCTGACCAGGGGTGTGAGCCCACGACATCAGCGGACGAGGGAATCGTATCAATGGAAAATGAGGAATGGCTGATTGACCCTATCCCACCCGGTACCTTCATCTTCGCTGTTTTTGAACAGCCCCAATGACTGTGTTAATCTTTCCGTCTGCCTGTCAAGTACGGTGGCACTGCAAAGTTCAGCCAGTCCTCCAGCCCCAACAATGCTGGATGTCTACAGCCCTGCGCCATCTCCGGGGAGTCCCTGTGACGTCGAGCCGCAGGTCTTGCATCCACCTGCAGCGGCCGTGCAAGAGGATCCCGCGGCTCTGCCTTCGGCCTCGGTCCTCTTTGCTCCATCTCGGCCTGTCAACCTGTCAGCTCCGTCTTGTCTCCTCCCACCTTCGGCTCCATCAGAGACCCTCAGACTTACGGCTCCATTGGGTTACCTCGTCCTGCCAGCTCCCCCTTGGTCAGTAATCACTCTGCCTCCGCCACGGACTTGCGGTCCATTGGCTGCTCTCCGTCTCTCCACCCCTACGGCTGCAGCGGGTTCCTCCTTCCCCTCGGCGTCACCTCTGTCCTCCATCACACCTCAGCCCTCGGGTACTCTGGCTCCACCTCCAGCGTTCATCGCCACGGCATTGCATAGATCTCCAGAGCCAGCGACGCCGCTTGAGTCCACCGGCTCTCCGTCTGCACCGATGGATCCATCCGCTGAGTCTCCATCGGTCGTTCCCCAGCTGCCGTCAGCCTCTTCACCACCTGTTCTCCTCCCTCCCTCTACTCCGTCATGGGCTGTCGGCACTGGACTGCTCTGGGCCTGCGCCACCAGGCTCCTTTCATCAGCGCCGCCAGGGAATCGTCGTCATCTCTTCACCATCCTGTCACTCCAGCCTCTCTCTATCACCTCGCCATCACCTCGTCCACCTCTAGAACCCCCTCCGGCTCTCCCTCTGTTGTTCTGTTACGGCGCGAGGCTGCGCCTTGCCGGAGGGGGGAGTAATGTCACCAATATGTTCAGTTATAATCAGTTCATAGACTTTTAATTTGTTTTCATTCCTCACATGTGTTTCCTTGTCTGTGTTTCCTGCCGCTGATCAGTCACCATGGACACTAATCACATTCATCACAGCTGCTAATCGTTTAGTTAATCGCCACTGTGTATTTAAGTTCCTGTCTGTGTTCTGTCTAGTGTCAGGTATTGTTTGTGCGTTGCACGCTGTCTGGCCTGCTGGCTATGTTTCTGAGTTATTTATTAAACAACCTTGTTACCTTTCAATCATCTCCGTCTTTCTTGAATCTAATCGTGACAAAAATAAATAAAAAATAAAATAATAATAATAATAATAATATATATATATATATATATATATATATATATATATATATATATATATATATATATATATATATTCACTTGTGTCATAAGACTTTTCAAATACATTTTTAATTAGGTAAATATTTACATTTGTATGCAGATTAGAATAGAAGCATTTACTGGTGCTCTTATACTTGTGTTAACTTAAAATAAAAATTTCACTCGCATTTTTATGCAAAAATGTTCATTTGTAATGAAAAAATGTAAATGAGATAAATGCGAAATAGAATCATTCACTAGTGCTCTCAGAAGTTTGGATCCCACTGTAAGTGGTATCTAATCTCTATGGCACATTTCCCAAAAGTGTTGTTATCCAAGTAATGTGTAAAACTACTTGTAAAATCATTTTGTGGATATTTATATTTTCTTCTGCAGTTTATCAGAGACAAGGTGCGCAAATAGCCTATATTGATTTTTTCTTTCAAAGCCAGTGTTGGCCTACACTATATCAAAGACTTTGAAAAGCGTTGGTGAAACAGTCTGTGCATGCTTGAATCTATATGACATTTACATATCTAGGCCTGCTTTAAGCTTAACTAGTTGCAGTTGAGGTGTTATGTTTTCTTTATAAATAAATTTTATATTTTATATTTAATATGATAATTCATGTTTAATATGTTGCTTAATGTTGCGTAAACTGTGCCACGGTTGTAAGACTTTTATTTGTGTATGTTAAGTTCCTAGAGCTTAACTTTAGGTTAAGTGGCAACTGCAGAGCCACATTGTGTGTAATCTAGATGTTTATCTTGCCATTGTCTTTCCAAATCCCAAATTATTATTATATTTTTTTTTTTTACATTATTAATACATTTGGCAAGGTAACATTCAATTTTAAATTTTTTTAATGCACTTTCCTGTTTTTGAAGGCAAAATCTTGGAGATGTTTGCAAACATTTAATGTGCGGCAAAAAGGTCCATTTCATATTTTCAATAGTGAAGCAATGCATGAAGCACCGTTCACATAGAACTCACTGTCAAACCAATCAGCTTTCTGTTGGTCAATGCGGCAAATCTGTGAAAAACATAAACCTGTTGCGAAATCTGCATGGGGAAATCTTTCGCCTCAATTCCCGATCACATGGATTTCTATTGAAATGACCAGTAAACGTGACCTCATCTTTATGCTGATTCAACTGTTAAAGACAATAACTATACTTCGACAGTTTTCGGAAAGCTGTGAATAACACTGCCCAGTAGATCATGCTACAAAATTATAAGGCTTTTTGCAGTTCTTAATGGCTGTATAGTCATTGATTTCTGATTGACTGAAAACTTAATACATCTCCATGGGATGGTTCCTCATAAATTTTCAAACAAAGGAGGTTTGATTCCTGCATAAGCCATACATTTAAAACCTTCATGCTTCCTCCATGGCTGAGCCGTTTCCCTCTGACACCATCCCACAAATGTGCCATATTGATCATCGCATCACGTTCATACTGTTTCAGCTATGATAACAAAGACCTAAATTGATCCTAAGAACTGCCTTAAATTTCAACCATTTTAGCTTTTAGATGTGCTTTTTTTTCACTTCATATCTGAAACGGTTTTGTATTGCACCATGTCATATTATACTTTATGGAAAGCCGTTAACAAAGACAAATTACCCCAGAAGTTGGGAGCTTATACCTCCATTGCATCAGATATCTCTGCGAAGACTGTGTCTTAATATAGACATGAAAGATACTAAGTAATTTAAGTAAGATATCTTGTACTTCCAAAGTTTGGTGTATTTTGTGTTTGTTGGCAGTTGATGTTTGTTTACCTCATTTTTCTATAATAGTTTTTATGACTTTATATGCAGAATGAAATGGGTTTGAAACAAGTCTGATTGTTGAACAGTGTCGTCGCACTCTTAAGAAAGAGACCTGTGTTATCTTGCCTTGTCCTGTAATTGTCAAACACTAGCAATTGTTTATTGCATTGTATAAAAGTGAAAGGCTCTGTAATGTGCTCATTTGAAGAAAAATGAGAGTTGTGAAAAACAAAACAATTCACACAGCTCAATTACTAATATTCAAAAATGTCCAAAAGCTATTTCTGAAGCTTTCAAGTTGGTTGATTTAGTACAAGTTGCTCACCTGGAGTTATGCATTTTGCTATTATTGCTATTTGGAATAAGTTTTTCCCATCTAACATCTAAGATCCAACTGGTTGGTGAGTGACTGGCATGAAATAAACAGAAAAATTTGTTTATCTCAGTGAAGACAAAGACTAAAACGTATCATAATAATGCAGGAAGCCTCCAGCATATATAGTATGCAGCCACCCAACATGGCAAAATAGCTTTTTTGGCCTTTTTATTTTATTTGGGTTCAGTAATATTTTCATAGTACAAGCACAAAAAGCATTTCTTGTTTTACGAGTCCCTGCAGGGAGCTCCATTTCCAGAGCACTGTCTTCCATTCCATTTTGGATTTTTTTATTTATTTTTTTAAGCCGAGATTAATATTTTTGTGAACTTATTTGTCTTGCATATTTAAGCCTATTAGTTTCAATTGGCAAATGAAGCATAAACATTCATTAAATAATAATAAAAAAAAACTGTACGCCAGACAGAGGCAAACTGTGTCTCATTCATACAGTATTTTGCAGCTAAAATCAAAACACAGAAATTCTCTTTTTTAAATGTAAGGTGGAAATTATATTTCGCTTAAAGTAAATTATGCAATTTTTTAGGATGATGCAAAAAAAATCCCCCAAAAATCTATTTTTCATTATTTTAATTCAAAATCATTGATTTATTATTTAAATAGTGAAATGTTCATATTTTTATGTTTTTTTTGTTTGTTTTTTTGTACTGGCTTTATGCTGATAAAAAAAAGTACAGTAATGCAAACTGAATGTCAGTCACTATTGAGAATGGATTTTTTTTTTTTTTTTTTTTTTTTTTTTAAGTATCTAGCATATGAGAATTTGAGGGTGGGCTGCTTTTCTTTTTATTTGGTTATTAATTTAAACAATATAACATTAATATAATATATATTATTTAGACACTTTCATTTTGTTTTGTTTTTGATGAAAAATGTGACTAGGACAATTCTCCCTTTGGTAGCTCATATCTGTAAATGCAGAACAACAAGCAGGAGCAACAAGAGCAATGTCAAATCTGTATAAAGACCCAGCTGTCTGTCTCATGTTTGTTAGGACACAAGATTAGTTGCAGCTGATTGGGTAAAATGCTGTAAGACATGAATACGTCTGGTGTCTAGGTTAAGGAATCCATGTTAATGCAAATTCAGAGGCTGTTGAAGGATGAGGCTAGCTGACAGTTCTGCCAGGATCCGAGTGTTCTTTAGCAGAACCTGCTGCCTTATGGATTGCATTAAAAATATAACGTCTTATAAGAAACCTGAGGTGACTGTGAGTGGATTTATGGCACTGACTTGACAAATCTGAGATGGCCATTTCGACGTGAGAAGTTGTCTATTTTCTAGCGGTGCAGTCATGCTATCAGCTCCTTTGTGTCTGTAACAGGCTCTGAGGAACACTGAGAAGAAAAGTCCCATCATCACAGGAAGAGAGAGAGAAGGCACATTTGCTGCCATCGAAATAACATTCTTCTCTCCGATATCTGTTACACAGTGTGACACTGAAATTAATCCAGAAAAATGTGACGATGTGTGAAAAAAAGGGCTGAGTCATATTTCTAAAAGAAGCCTAACCGGATTATGAGGACAGATATACATAGTCCTATGTTTGGGTAAAGTGAAGAAAATTTCATGATTTATGCTTTAATGGGTCTGTACCTTGGCTAAAAACAACCATAAAACCAAATGCTGCTTTCGAAGCATGATTCACATGTTTTCAATGCAAATTTATACAAAATAGACAGCATGATTTTATAGGCAGGCAATGCAATGGACAAAAAAAATTAGTTCAGTGACAATACATCCATGGATTCCTTTATGATGACTTTGAGGTAAACCCCCATAGTCTGAATCGCAGATTGACTATGTTTTAACTGTGGGCCTTTTCCTCTTCTCTGCATGAGGGTTAAAATAGTGTTTTATCAAACAGAGTCGGAGAGCTTTGTTGGATTATTCTTTGTTGGATGAATGGACTTGTGTCTTGCTTTGGAGTAGTCTGATGTCTTACAACTTCAATATTTAAACTATCATTGTTCTATCGATCTATGATTAAACTATTCACACTGATATACTTCCTTGTTAATACTCCTAAAGTCTGTTTACAGTGACTTCCCTCCTCATAATGTCATGTACATATACCCACATAATAATTTTATATGGCGTTGTTGTGAGTAACTGTCTGTCAGAATCAACTCGAAATGGCATCAAAATGTTATGCTACTGAATCTGACTGGAGAAAAGTGTGCGTACCATGCGTGCCATGAATACTTTTTTTTATTTTTATTATTGTTAATTAAATAGAAGCACTACAATCTACAAGGCAGAAGTAGCTTTTTTGTGACAAACTTTACAATATTTTGCTCTGTCTCATTCCAACCTTTGTGTTTTAACATTAAGGTAGCATTTAGGGACACACTAATGTCATTATCTGTATCTGCAAGGTTGATGGGATTATTTGTGGTCAGATAAATCTGGAAGTTTGTCAAAACCAGATAAAAAGATCATTTTTAAATAACGTTTTGTTTTTTTGTAAAACATTTAAAGCACATATGTTTTAGGGATGTATGATATACACTTACCGACCACTTTATTAGATATACCTGTTTAACTGTTTGTTCATGCAAATATCTAATCAGCTAATCACATGGCAGCAACTCAATGTATTTAGGCATGTGGACATGGTCAAGATGATCTGCTGAAGTCAAAATGCATCAGAACGGGGAAGAAATGTGATTTAAGTGACTTTGAACGTGGCATGGTTGTTGATGCCAGACTGGCTGGTCTGAGTATTTCAGAAACTGCTGATCTACTGGGACTTTCACGCACATCTCTATGGTTTACAGAGAATGGTGAGAAAAAGAGAAAATATCCACTGAGCGTCAGTTATTTGGGTGAAAATGCCTTGTTGATGCCAGAGGTCAGAGGAGAATGGCCAGACTGGTTTGTAACTCAAATAACCATTCGTTACAACTGAGGCATGCAGAAGAGTGTCTGAGCCCACAACGCATTGAACATTGAAGCAGAGGGGCTACAGCAGCAGATCACACTGGGTGCCGCTCCTGTCAGATAAGAACAGGAAACTGAGGCTATACAATTCGCACGGGCTCACTAAAATTGGACAATAGAAGATTGGAAAAATGTTTCCTGGTCTGATGAGTCTCGGTTTCTGCTGCAGCATTAAGATGGCAGGGTCAGAATCTGGCGTAAACAACATGAAAGCATGGATTCATCCTGTCTTTCCATCAACGGATCATGCTGGTGGTGGTGTAATGGTGTGGGGATATTTTCTTGGCACACTTTGGACCCCTTATTACCAATTGAGCATTGATTGAACGCCACAGCCTACCTGAGTATTGTTGCTGACCATGTCCATCCCTTTATGACCACAGTGTACCAATCTTCTGATGGCTACTTCTAGCAGGATAAGGTCACAAAGTTCAAATCATCTAAAACTGGTTTCCTGAACATCACAATGAGTTCACTGTACTCAAATGGCCTCAACAGTCACCATATCTCAATCCATTAGAACAAATTTGGGAAGTGGTGGAACGGGAGATTTGCATCATGGATGTGTAGCCGACAAATATGCAGAAAATGCGTGATGCTGTCATGTCAATATGGACCAAAATCTCTGAGGAATGTTTCCAGCACCTTGTTGAATCTATGCCACGAAGAATTAAGGCAGTTCTGAAGGCAAAAGGGGTACTAGCAAGGTATACCTACTTAAGTGGCCATGAGTGCATACCATATATTGGCTGATATTAGACTCTCATTTCTGCCTATTTAAAGGGAAAAATGACCCCATAATTTACTCACCCTCAAGCCATCCTAAGTGTATATGACTTTCTTCTTTCAGATGAACACAATATGATATATATACAGACCCTTTCCAAAAAATTAGAATATCATGGAAAAGTTTATTTATTTCCATAATTCCATTCAAAACGTTAAACTTCCATAGATTATAGATTCAGGGCCCACAACTTAAACGATTTCAAGCATTTAGTTGTTTATTTGTACATAATTTGGGCTTCCAGCTCATAAAACCCACGAAAACAGGATTTCAAAAATTAGAATATTACACGAAATCACACAGTAATTACACAGTGATACCATGGTCATTGAACCAGGTTTTGGTTATTTTGGCAGTGTGGGCAGGTGCAAATCCTGCTGGAAAATGAAGGAAGCATGAAGTGCTCTGAAAATGTCCTGGTAGACGGCTGCGTTGAGTGGACAGCACAGTGGTCCAACACCAGCCAATGACATGGCTCCCCAAACCAACACAGACTGTGGAAACTTCACACTGGACTTCAAGCATCTTGGATTGTGTGCCTCTCCATTCTTCCTCCAGACTCTGGGACCTTGGTTTCCAAATGAGATGCAAAATTTGCTCTCATCAGAAAAGAGGACTTTGGTCCACTGTGCTTTATTAAAGCTAGGGTAGGTAATCCTGTTCAGAAACACTTTTTTTTATACTGGGTGAAATGGTCCTTCCATCCTGAGAGTAGTCAATACATTATGTGTTCAGAAAAAGGAATGAAAACAATCAGACCTCTGTAGCAGCTGCAGGACAGTAAAAACTCTGACCAATCACTGCCACTCGGTCCGAGTGTAAAGAACCAATCAGATGCCTTCATGTCTCGTGCCCGCGCCCCACTGCGTGCGCTGCCCTGCGTGCACTCATCACATGTCACCGTTCCCGGAAATATTCAGCTCAAAGCACCTGCATATGCAGTCAGCGAAGGCAAACAAGCCAAAAACTACTTCCTCGGATCCTGCCCGCACTCTTGAACGACCTCCTCTGCTTCGCCCTCAACCCCGGACCTGTCCTCGAACCGACGATGCGGTACTTGTCTCCGGACTCGGAGTGTACGTTAGTCTTCATTAGAGTCAACAATGTTTTCATCGTGGAAACTCTTACATGCAAAACACCGTATATGTTATGAATCTTACACGAAATTCACCTTCATCACAGTGTAACTGATGGTAATGGAAAAACGTGTATCAATCAGAGCATGTGAGCGGAGTGGAGCGGGAGCGAGCGGGGAGCGCGAGCGGGCGGATCTTGGACAGAGCGCAGAGCGGCAATTTCAAAAGGACGGAGCGTCGCATTTCCCGCTCCAATTTCGCTCCGCTCCGCTCACACCACGAGTCTGAAGCATGCTCAGTCAAGCCTGACCCTGAATCCATTTGTCTTGCACAGTCATCAACAGTAGACTATTTTCAGGCAAAACTCGGCTCAATAATGGAGTTCAAAAAGTAAAATGAGAATTCATACAGGTGTAGCCTATCAAAATAAGTCGCTCCGGAGTAGCCTATAAGGCGCATCAGTCAAAAAATGCGCCATGAAGAAGAAAAAACATAGGCCTAGCCTCGCACTGGACTATAAGTCACATTTATTTAGAAATTTATACAAAAAAAAAAAAAAATGTTATGGACGGGACAGTTCTCCATTACGGACGTGAGCGCTCTGAAAGCGGCATAAGACTGCTTTAAAACTTTCACTCAGACCTCAGACAGAAAGCACAAAGCCTGTCTTTAAAATTAATTTCGTTTTGTATTAATTGTATCTTAATTTTAATCAAGGTTTCATCAACCATTGTCTGGATTTAATAAGAAGTAGGCTAAATATATTAGAAAATAGATAACCACGATACGAAGGCGCCGGCGTGAACCTGGAGTTTGTCTCATGAATGAACCAGCGTATAGCCTACTTGCCTCACACACCTGAGACATATATATAAAGCTTGAAATGTCTACTTTTAAACAGAACAATTCAAAACGAAAGAAAACAGACTGCTCTCCCGTATGAAATGTGCATTTCTCTCAGGCGCGTTCACTACTGCGAAGATCACGAGTCAGCATCTTTCCAGCCGACAGACATAAAAAAAATTAAAATGTCTTCTGCTATATTTTACATATTCATAATCATTTTGCCGGTTCGTTGTGACAGCTTTTAGGTGCCCTTACATGTTACGTGAACGCATCAGCACTGAAAACATAGAGATTTTTTTTCTTTTGGGGGCATTTTGTTTGTTTTCAGACTTTCTCATTTGCCTGCGCGATGTTAGAGGACGCTATTAATAAAGTTGCAAGTAAGCCTACACATTGGATTCACGTTTATTATTATAGGCTATTTAAAAAAATACCCCAGTTTTTATGCCAGTCGTATCATTTTAATCATTTTTGTTGTATTTATCCGCCACACACCTTGAAGGCCGGTCCGTGTCTGATATTGTCTGATTTTAAACCGGTCCGTGGCGCAAAAAAGGTTGGGGACCGCTACAATATACATGTAGATTTTTTTTCCTTTTTTGGAGCGAGCGGGGGGTGATTTGAGTGGAGCGCGAAGCAAACTGCGTTGAGCGCTGAGCGAAAATGAGCGGAGCGGCCTGATGTAGCTTTGAGCGGGGGAGCGGAGGGGTGAACAGTTCAGTGAGCGATGAGCGGAGATTCTCACCGCTCCACTCCGCTCACATGCTCTGGTATCAATGCAACCTGTTTTTAGTTTTGCCTTATAAATATAGCTCGTTACCGAATCAAACTTTACCAGTATCGATATGCTTGCTTGATAGTGAGTACTAAAAGAAATCTTATTTGTTTATATTCATAGTGATAAAGTTAGGTATTTTATTACATGTGATTCTGACATGATGTCACTGTATGTACTGCGCTCCTTCCTCTCCACTCGTCTCAGGCAGAGCCATAGAGAGAAAGAGTTGCGACACTCTTTGATGTCGCCGCTATGGCTGTCACGTGGTTCATGTAAGCCCCAATAGTTCCAAAACATACGCTGGCTGTCATGTTCTTCTATGGGACAGACAGCAGCAATTGCATTATTGAACGGTAAATATAAAATAAAACACACACCCAAGTACTTTTTCAGCTGTTATTGCATTATTGCATTTTGTTAATGTCAATTTTGCATTTGGAGATAAGTTTTAGGCTATATTTTTGGAGGGAAAAGCTTAGTGTTCATGTTCGCATGGGTAGTAGCACTGGCTTTAGCGGCTCTAACTTAACTTTTCCATATCATTCATCTGATGATGGACGTCTCATGATATTTATTTTAGCACAACTGGGCTGTATTAGGCTATTGATTCCCGTGATTTTGTTTATAAATTTTGATTCAGCCATTAGCCTACCTTCGTGATCACGCAAAGAGGTCTGCCGTGGCGGTCCGTTCAGAAATCGCTTAGAAGCTAGCTCACTTCTTCTGATGAAAGTGGCCACCCCCAGGACCACAACGTGAAACATTATCATGTTAAGACTAAGAATATTATTTTAATATTAAGCCATACACATTATCAAAACTATAACAGATTAAAAACGAATGTAAGCATGGCTGATACAAATGAAGGTTTTCAAATAAAATATTTTTTATTAAACAATGACAGACAACAAAAATGTGTGCTTGTGTGAGTGTGTGTGAACAAGAAAAACAAAAACCAGGGGCAGGTGATCCATGAAACAGACAGGACTGGTGATGGCCATAACAATCCTAGAGGTCCAGCATTGTTCTCACAAGCTGCTTCACTCAAGACAATAAAACATAATGAAAAGTTGGTATATCCCCCAAAAAATTAATTAAATAAAAGTTGCTATAAAGGTGGCAGCGATTCATTACCGAACTCTTAGCTAACGAAGTCGCGCTAGCTAACTAGCTAGCAGGCAGTGCTTGAAAATTGGTTGAAACAACCAACATAAAATATAAATAATTACGCTGTGCATGTACAAATGAAGACCAGTATAAGCATCGCAAAGGGCCTCTGAAACAATATAGACAGTTGACAATTCAAAAGAGGTCGATATTTCAGCAACTTAACTCTGGAACAACTCGACGCGCAGCAATGTAAGTGAATGGGGTCCAACGCCCAAATGACAGTGTTTGGAACTATTCCGATCTTCATACCCCGGAAGTAGGCGGTTAAAAGCGCCGCCATTTTTTACAACGGAGGTCTATGGGAGTGTCGCAACTCTTTCTCTCTATGGCTCTGGTCTCAGGTAATAAATGCATCTTCCAGCTGAGCCTGAGCATTTGGCGTCGCACGTTCATGTGTTTTTTGGGGCGTGGCTTTGGAAGGAGCTCAGAAGGGAGGGGGTGCGAGTGAATGGAAATAATGAGCTGTGTTTATTGCAGATTAAAAGGTCTACAGTCACTTGATTTTTATATTCTCTTTTTCAGAGTACTTACATTTTAATTATGTATTGGTATATAAAGACAGTTTAAACAAATTTGGAATGTTTTTTTTTTTAGAAAAATCCTACCTACCCTGCCTTTAAATCCAGAGTCAACGCAGCCGTCTACCAGGACATTTTCAGAGCACTTCATGCTTCCTTCATTTTCCAGCAGGATTTGCACCTGCCCACACTGCCAAAAGAACCAAAACTTGGTTCAGTGACCATGGTATCACTGTGTAATTACTGTGTGATTTCATGTAATTTTCTATTTTTTTTTTTATCCTGTTTTCGTGGGTTTTATGAGCTGGAAGCCCAAATTATGTACAAATAAACAACTAAATACTTGAAATCGTTTAAGTTGTGGGCCCTGAATCTATAATCTATGGAAGTTTAACGTTTTGAATGGAATTATGGAAATAAATAAACTTTTCCATGATATTAAATTTTTTTGGAAAGGGTCTGTATATATATATATTTCAAATAATGTCCTGGCTCTTCCAAGCTTTATAGCTCTTTCAAGTGAATAGAGGATGAAATTTTGAAGCCCAATTGCATCCATCCATCATAAAAGATATCCACACGGCTCAGAGGGTTAATAAGGATCTTCTGAAGCCAAGCCATTCGATTGTGTAAGAAAAATGTCCATATTTAAAACTTTAAAGGGGACCTATTATGCAAAATTCACTTTTGCATGCTGTTTGGATATAAATGTGTGTTGGCAGTGTGTGTACACAACCACACAATAGTGATACAAATCCACTAACTCCTTTTTTATTAATCCCCATAAATCATAAGCAGTGTCTCCAAACGACCTGTTTTCAGAATGCGGCTTTAGTGACGTCACTAAAGCCACAGACCCCGCCCACGAGTATTGACAGACACTGCCATTTTAACATAGACCCGCCCTGATCGAGTTCACAGCGAGTTGTACACATCCGCTATTGCTGCACTGACGAGAATGTCTCCCAAGCATTGTAGGTGTTGTGTGGCTGGATGTATTAATCCACATAGCTCTCTCTCTATTTACTCCCGAAATCTGAGGCAGCCGCTGAAGACGAGGTGGGATTATTTTTGTTTTCAAAGAAAATGCTCCCTCAACTCTACCGAAATTCGTTTATGTACTTACGCACTTCTTATACTGTGTTTACTCAGCCTTTACGGTGATTTTCTGGAGTAAAACTGACGCTTCATCTTTTGTGTGATGTACAATCAACTTTATTAAACTCATCAGTATATTTTTGATCATCATTCGGACCTGCAGACTTATAGGCTATTAATAGTGGATACATACAAGCAGATGACAAATACGATATAACCGTAATTAAACTAAACTATACCTGTTCCATCTCCATACAGAACGCTGACTCTGTAGGCATTATTGTCCGACTCCGGGTCGAAATGAACACCGTTACTGAGAGTTTCTGATATTATCATCATTCCATGAGATGAAATTGTCCTGAGACTGAGCGCAAGCTCATGAAGCTCCGCCCCCTGTGCTTTGCAGCAGCAGCAGCTTATTTGCATTTAAAGGGCACACACTAAAACAGCACATTTTTCTGAGCACCAAAAAGTGACAATTTAAACATGCTGTAAAAAATGATCTGTTGGGTATTTTGAGCTAAAACTTCACATACACACTCTGGGGACATCAGAGACTTATTTTACATCTTGTGAAAAGGGGCATAATAGGTCCCCTTTAAAAACTAAAATGACTAACTTACGCAAGTCAACTTATGCCAAAAGAGTAACCCCTGACGCGATATTGGAGTAGCGTAAGCTTTGATGCCTCTCGCGGTTCAAACAAACAGGGCTGGGCAACAAACTCAAGCTCTTCTTCTCATTTCTCTTTAAAAAATCTTGTTTTACAATGCTCCACTGGGCATTGTTGGTGTAGCACCACCCCAGCAGAGTATGTCCCTGGATTATAAGTCCAGTGCACCTCAAACCTGCTCCATCTCTTCCATCTCAGATAGGGGATCCCTGAATTTAGTGAATCAGGCAGTTAGGGATGCCAGGAATGCATCAGGAACGATTCCGAGAGAAAAATAAAAAAGTTGTGACCCAAACTGGCGTGGACCAGTATATGTAACTGTCATTTTGGAGTATACTTTGCAGTTTCATCATGCAGAAGCCAAGCCGTGTTGTTCAAAGATCGCCGCCTCCATTTCTGCAAATGTGAGTTGCAAAAATATATATAAATTATGTTTATTTGAAAACGCATGTCATTTCTGGCAAAGATGCCTTAAGCTGGGCTAGAGTTAGATAAAGTTTGATGTTAGAAGTTTATGAGAGTGCAGTGTACCAGTCCTGAATGCCTCGGAGTCTCTCTCATTAAATGTCAGCTAAAAGCTGCATGTTATCTGAGCCTGTGTCATAAGTGATAATAAGCTATTTATAGTAAAGCACAGTGTTTCAGTTGAAAATCATAGACATGGAGATGTTGCTAAGAAATCATGCTACAGGCAGTTCATATTTTATACATTTAGAGGGCAATTTGTAAATGTTTTAAAAGTAAAACTGATTGACTTTAAAGAAGTCTTTAACATAATAATACAGACCTTAAACGCTAGAAGTTTTTTTGGACTAGTTTATTTTAGGACCAGTAACTTCTTTGTCTCATTTTAGTCTCCACCATACAGGCCGATGGCTCCGGCTACAGATGTAACAGTACACTGAATGGATGTTGTGATAACTAAATTCACTGATATAATCTCAGCATTGCAATGTTGCTGATTTGGAGATGTTTAATGGATTTTAGTGATTAAATACTGCTGTTATTAACCTGTCTCCCAGTGTCAACACTATTAGGAAACCTGATGGCTCTGTTGACTCTTGAATGTGCCTTCCCTAAGCTCCAGAAAACAACTGATTATGTTGAAGAAAACCGTCAAAGATTCTGTTATGGGAAAGAGTGGTTACCAGTGTGCACGAGGTGATTTCTCAACGACGGGTAAGATCCTCTTTGGTCAGACGGAGGGCAACCTAAGGCAGGGGGTCACCGCCGCCACTGGGCATCTACCCTGATGGGAGGTGTTTTATGTGAGATGGGTATGAGAGTGGAGCAGATGACTGTGAGGCCAGCAGCATCATTATATCATTAAGGCAGGGTGAGCTGTGAGAAGTTACGGCAGTCTGACCCAGAAATGTGAGTTCCTCCACACCACTCACCAGAAACCGCATTCCTTGGATGGCTTGTTTTTCATTGAGACAAGTGTCTGCAACTATGCCAGCGGACAACACCCTGATGGAGATAAAAAGCTGATGGGAATGGGCTTTCAAGAACCAGCTGAGACCACGAGACCAGGTCTGCCGTGCAAAGGCAAAAGACCGTAACTTCGTTTTTGGTCGAAAATGAGTTATTTATATTTTTGGCACATTCAAGACCTCCTTTATCATGTGGATAAGTATCTTGAATCAATTCCGTTGTTTTTTCGAGAAAATAATGAGTTGTCTTAACAGTAACTTCCAAAAGCCCATGAGAAACCAAGGCAGAACACCGTAACATCAGTTACCGCTCTTTGGCTTTGTTTTAGAACGCTCAAATTGAGTTACGGTGCTCTGCCTTTGTTTAGCCGCACGTCAATATGAAGTTACTGTGCCGGTGTTCTATCAAATAATGCTACCTACCAGATTGTATGGTGTTCTGCCTTTGTTTTACTGTCCATTAAAATTAAAATTACGGTGTAGCCTGTTTGTACAGCTGCCATCAGTCCCTGTAACTTCTGCTGTCCTTGGAGCTTTGTCCTAAACAAACGTGGTCAGAACATTTATGGTCTGAAACCGCTCCATCGACAAACGTGCGATATCGATCGCGAAGGATTATGCAGAGTTGACAGAAAAACGTTACACATTGCCGTATCAGATGAATACAACCAAGAATTAAAGCCCCGCCTCACTGGACCTGGTTGAAACACTCATGCATCTAGCTGGCACAGTGCCACCTTCGCCGGCGCCTTCAGCCCCGCCCTAAACGTGGTGGAATAAGCTGGACTAATATATCTACGGAGGTATTTTGTCATGTCAAATGTATTTAATGCTATCAGAATGCAACCAAAGTAGATGGCTATAAATAATTGTAAATCATACAAAATAAATGCCATGATCACTAGATTTTATACAGGTGTTACTAATGATTTTGTTAATGGTGATCAGCAACCAAATATTGATAATGTGGAAGTTACTGCCTTTTGCCTTGGCATGACTTCTCACTTTTTGCTGACAATACAAAGGCAGAGTACAGTAACTTTAAAATAGTGGTCAAAAGTCAAGTTTGAGCTCAAGATTTTTTTATGTATATAATTTTCATTACTAAAACATCTATTTGCCAGATTTCCAGTGTCCTACCTATAATTAATTTGGCGGGACAACTAAAAATCTTTAAAGTCATTTTTTCTCAGTTCCACACTCTAGCGACTTAAGGTCTTTTGCCTTTGTAGGGCAGAGGTGATTGTCATTATTTGTTGTGGAGACAGTAACAAAACTTTTACATTTATATCAGGACCATGATGTTGGTTGCCTTATGGGCAAGAAATGTATAGAAGTGTTGATTTTGAATTAATGTCTATAACATAGTTTTAACTCCTGAAGGTCGTTAGACATGGTGGTGGCTAAAGATGAAGACCGCTTTTGTAGATTCAAGAAAAGTCTGGATAAAGGTGAATGGTCAAAGGTTATTGTAATGAATTTAATATTACATTCCGTCTAAGTTACATTCTTAGGAGGCTGTTGAAAAGATTATTTGTTTATAGTGATAGAGACTGCTTGAGTGGAGGAAGGGATGGTACTCTGTCTGTCTTTATGTTATCGGCCTGCTAAAGCAAGCTTAAACAAAATAATGTTAATGAACCAAAACAACCCAGCTGACTTTTCTAAAATCAAATGAGTAATGAACAGACATGCTTTGAAACTGGTTAAGAGACTATGTAAAATTAGGAAAAAACTAAAGAAAATATCAATATCAAAAAGCGAACATTGAAAATGAGCAGTTAAAGCTGCATTCAGTAACTTTGGGATTTCTTCGCTGTATTCTCACTTTTTGCTCGCAGGTTTCTCTCTAGAGCTCCCCCCACAGCTTCGGAATAGATATTTGACAACACTGTTGTAAAAACTCGTTGGCGATTCTCAGACACCAGAGGCTAGTAGATCAACGACATCAAAGCAGATGGGATATTCTTTAAAACGTCTTCTTCATTCGGGTTCGAACAGCGTGAGGGGGCGCAATGATGACGGCATTTTAGCAGATTTCTTTTGGCCGTAAAGCAATTGTTTACATCGCGAGACCTGATATCACACGAGACTTCCTGACGTGGCGGCCGGCGGCCCGCCGCCCCAAAGTTGCAAGGGCGTATTTTCCGCTCACGGGCACCAGGGGGGTGCGAAACGACCACCATTCAACCCGAAATAAGTAATATAACCATTCCAATGACTCCGAAGCTGTTCAGTTAAGGTAAAAAAAGTTACTTAGTTCACCTTTAACATATGTGTGTCTAGTATGAGTGTGTGCGTGTGATGGTGACTGCACTTTATGTCTTGTATGTGTTAGTTTGGGGTACTATTATTTCCTGATTTTGTGGATATTGTGTCATTAACCTCTGGAATGAGTGTTTTATCATTACAGATGGGTTAAGTGAAACGACAAAACTTTAAAGAAGTCAATCTGATGAAAAGACAATACAGAAAAGGGGACGGGCTTTAATTGGATTGGTTTTCCAGCTCTGTCTGCTACTGGTAATTATGATTAATTTTGTCATTTATGATGTTGATCTGAATTACTCTCTGGATTAGTATTTATGTAAATTGGAATTGTGAAGTTGAAGAGTGCCGGTGGGCGAACAAACGAGGAGTGAATATAAGTTAGAAAAAAGTTGTATTTCTCAATCTATTAAATAGATGTATGACATTAGATGTCTAAGAAAACACTTAGATGTCTAAGAAAACAATTTAGGTAGTAAAGTTTAAAGGAGAAAGCAGCTATATGGCTGTCTTAAGGGTTGAGATCTGAGTAACACAATATTTTGGTTTCTGCAAAACAGTAAAGATAAGTGGGACAATGCTGTCAATACTGATAATATTTTTTGGATCTTCAGACCAACCATTTTATAGAGGAATACTGTGAGAAGTAGTTATAATGAAAAATACAGTTAAAATTAATGTCATGAAAACAAGGGTTTTGAAGAATTAATAAAATACCATGAGTTCCCTAAAGAGGGAACTTTAAGTGTCACTAGGCTGACAGCGGTGAGGGACTCGGTAGAAGAGGAAAGTGAAAAAACAAAAAGGTTGTTGTGTGAGACGTGTGTGTGGATTGTAAGCAAACAATCATGTACTGGTTAGATGAGGCAGAGCGAAAAGAAAGGAAAAGGATGCAGAAGGAACTGGCATGTAGAGAAATAGGGAAAGATGAGAAGAAATATAGTACAAAAATGTATGTTATGAAAATACAATTTCTGATAGAAGTTATGGAACTATTTATGAATGCCTTTTAAGTCAAATTAAGTTGAAATGGTATAAAAAGTGAGTTTCAGATAAAAATAATAAGGCATTGAGTATGGTTAACAGTGATGTAACAATTGATAACAATTCTATATTTTAGTGGGATAATAATGATTGAAATGATGATGTGAATTTGTTTTCTTTTATGTCTATTTTTGAAACAACAAAAAAAGGTATACGATGTTATACAATTAAAATGGTACATGCTATGTGTCTGTAAACTGTAAACTGAAGGATGAATTCAGTTGAGACTTAAAGTACTTAGATTATTTTGGGTCTTACTTATTTTGTTGTTGTTTATTTTTAGTTAGACAACCATTGTGTTTTGAACCTAAAGGGTCAATAAAGGGGGTAAAGAAAATAATGGATTTACCATCCATCTTCGGTTATTATAAAAGGAATTGGAAATCATAGTTTTATAAAAACTAGTGTAGGCCTATATATCCTGGTATTTATGATTATAGACTATGTCTGTATTTACTATCTGTGTAGTGACTGTGGGTCTAGCCCATGCAACAGTGCTTGCTTATTTAGCCCGGCTTCCAGAGAATAAATTGAGAATAAATATGTACTTGTTTTGTATCAGTTACGTTAATGATAAAACCAAATTTGCCAAGATGAATAACAGCTGTGCAGTTTCTGGAGATCAATTATATATGTGCTATGTGGGATATTTTGTTCATGTTAAGTCCTTGAAGAAAAAATGTCTTTTTTATAAAAATTGTAACCTGACAGAGAAGCATGGGTCAGAAACCTAACATTTTGAAGCAGACTTTATGGAAAGACCAGATGTGGTGGTATTGGACCCCACATTGGTCTAAAACAGGGGACTGAAGGGGGTGGATTGGAATCCACTGCTGCTTCAATGTATATAATGTTTATAATCAAGGTATCAATCAATATTTTTCCTTCTAAATATCAAATGAGTTGAATGACTTCTCTGGAGATTTTACTTTGTTATAGAAGTTACCACTGTGATTTCTGAAATGTTATTTTCATGTATTCTTTATGTCTGCATTTGATATCTGAATGCAGTAACAGTGCTTGCTTATTTAGCCCAACTTTCAGAAATGAAATAGGGACTTGTTTTGTGTTTGAGAAAGGTCTTCAACGTGTTAAAATATATAGGGGTCATTGAAGCCAATAGTTTAAGGGACCATTTCTTTGTTAAAGCCTTACTTTCCAGTTAGACTAAAGTGTAGCTCTCCTTGAGAGAAAGAATGCATTATCTTGATGTTTTGAGAAAACTCCTGTTTATAGTTAGAGCCTGGCCAAATCCAACCTTAGAAAAGCTGTGTGTCGGTGTGTGTGTGTTAGTCTTTTTGGTTACAGGTTAAGGAACCACTGGCATTTTTTGAGATTGACTGAGTTGTTGTTCTGGACATGTTGTTCTGGCGCCCAGCAACCCAAATCTGCGACCTGGAAGGTCACGACGTGCCTAACTTCAGGGTCTGAGTGTCAGCCGCATAATCGATGGAGATATGCTTCAGTCTATCTGTATATGTGTGGAAAATTACTATGTTTATCTTTTTCTTAGCCAATGAGAATCATTCAACCTGAAGCAAGGACGTAGCTTAGACCTTGGTGTAGGGTATAACTGCTGTGATCTTTGTAACTGTAGGTGGGGCGGCCTACGAACTCCTGTGTGAGTCTTGAAGCTGACTTCTGCTGATGAAACTGCAAACTATCTTCAGTAAACTTTTCTTCAATTTATTATAATTCTGACTCCGGGTCTTCTTTCTAGGTCTTCTTAGAGATTGGCATGGTTTTATTTCAGTTAGCTAGTTTGATTTGCATTGAGAGATGATCTTATGGAAAGTACCCCATGCCAATCTCTAGGTATGGTGAAGGCTATGTGATGATGTGGGGCTATTTTAATTCCAAAGGCCAAGGGAACTTTATCAGGATGCATAGTATCCTAAAAAAATTTTTTTTTAAATACTTAAAAATAAAAATCTGCCTGCCTCTATGGGAATTTAACATAGGGGTGTACTCACTTATGCACCATGTATTTTAAGGAAGAACATTTATTTATTTACGATACATTATTCATTCACAAAGAAAATTGGTGTCCTTAAAGGTTGGATTTTTCCTAATTTTTTTAATTAAGGCATTAAGTTCAATTTCCAAAATATGATTTTTTATTCCTCTTTTTAGTCAACTTTAGCATGGATGTATTCACTTATGCATTGCACTGTAAGTTATCATCATCTCATACATCTATTTTGTAACTATTTTAAGTGTAACCATAACCATATTTTGTCATTAAACCTTTTCAATTACAACTAATGTGCTAACTAGTTTTGATTTGGTATCGACTTTGAAGTGCTACATATTGCAATACAATATCGTCACTCTCTATAGCAACGCTCTCCCACAAATATTGAGCTATTGTAACTGCACTTATTTTCGTCATTGGTATAAGTGGCAGTGGGTGGAACAGACAAGAAATGTGCAGTTTTCTACCATCTTGCTAATAACGTTTCTTTAGTCATTCGGCATTTCTTGCAGCTTGAACCACTGCAGGAATCCACCCTTACAAATGTAATCTTTAGAAATTCTCAAAATGTATATAAATTGTACTTGCTCTATAATGTTGTGATGCATAAATAATTGTAATATTTAATGTTCTATTTATTTAGATACAAGAGTATGGAATTTTAATTTATCAGTTATTAGCCATAACATAGTAAAGGTGTCTGCTAACCGTGGTGTAAACAGGAACATGATGTAGATGAATAATTTAAAACAGACTTTATTAACCAAAAGACATCCACACCAAACTCAACGTAAGCATTAATGACAACCGACAAAAGGAACTGAAAACACAGGCAGATAAATACACAGGCAAGCTGGGATAATTCATGACACACAGCTGGACAGAATAATAAAATCAAATTAGTAACTATAGTGACAAACTCAGGCGGCAACTAGAAACAAAGGAAACATGTTACTGAAGGAAAACAAATGGAAAGTCCATGAAAATGCAACTAAGATCAAAATTACTGATTATGTGGTTGTTTTACGCAAATTACAGTTCAAACCCCTTTAGTCTGTGCAGTTGACTATAAAATGATCCCAGGTATTCCTGTGTTCCCTCTTACTAACTGAATCACTGGTGACTGCTTTGGATTGCTCTTACTCACCGACCCCAATATTCTCAGATGCTAACAGATACACAGGTGACAAGAGATGAATGGGATAAGTGAGAAAGTGAGGGTACAAAATATGAGTGCTGTTGTACTTAGACTGACTTGCATTCATCACATGACAGTTATGAGTTGTTTTCTCTCCACTCACACCAAAATCCGTAGCTCTGCCCCACATCATACATTTATTTAGCTCTGTGCAGTGAACCGGCAGCAAAGGTACTGAGAAATGCTGGTTTGGAACACAGAGAAAATATCTTATGCAGGATATAGTACAGTATGTCAGTTTTTATTTTACTTTTTACAACTTTGGATTTCCGAGACATGAATAATGAAAGAGTTTTGTTTTGTGGTTATATGGCGTAATCTGGAACTGAAAAGAAAAAGTGTTTCCAGTTTCCAATGCGCAGTGTGTAAAACTGCACAATAGTGTAATACAGAAAAACAATAAATACTAGTACTTCTGACTTTCCTCAGTTTGTGTGTGCCAGTCAGATTAGAGCAATTCAGAAGAAGTGACTTTTTCAAGCGCCCTCCACATGTGGTGTCACGGGCTGCCTACAACCTTTGTATCCACTCATGCTGCTTTTGACTAGGTTATTTTTATTTTTTTACATTGCAAGTTCAAAGCATTATTTTGACTTTTTAATTAATCTGAGGTTGTTGACAGTGATGTAAATTTCATAAATCTGGTCATGTCTGTTCATGAACAATTACCAATGACATGGCACAACGATGACAAAAAAAAAAAAGATACAAACAACTAGCATCTGACAAACCAAACTCCGCAACAGTATGCTAATAATTTTCAAAACGAGTTTTTCGTGATGCCTTCATTTTCTGACTTGTGCGTTCAGATGTTATTAGTGTCTGTCCTTTGCATGAACTCACCAAGAACTTGTGATGTTGATTTTTTTCACCGTTTCCTGCAGCTTTCTTAACAAAAGTTGCATCATTCCATCGAGATTCATTGACTGAAAGAAGATTTTAATGTGCTGCAGACTCATAACCAAAAAAAAAATACAATTTAAAATTACTATTTGAATATTAAAAATTACATGCATTCCTGTGATGGCAAAGCTGAATTTTCAGTAACCATTACAGTAACCATTTGTAACATTATATAAATGTCTTTACTGTCATTTTTTTGTCAGATTATGTTTTCTTGCTCAACAAGTATATATATATAAAAAAAAACTTCACAATACCACAACCTTCCACATTGAACTATAATGAAAATAATGTAGTGTCACTTAATAGTCTTGCAATGAATACTCGCATCTAATCGTTTAACTGAGTGTATTTTTTCCAAATTTTGTCTTATTATTTACAATTTCCCAATGTCAAGGGACATTTTATGGCAACCCAGACAGCTTATTTGCCATGGAACCCATAGTGAATTAGCTGTTAGGAATTAGTTTTTTGGAATAGTTTTTAGTTTATCATCTTTTTTATTTATTTTATGATCACATTTTTTTGGGTGTAAAATAAAGACTGAGGTTAACATCATTTCACTCTTATAACATTTTGTTCTACAAATTAAAATAAATAGTTATACCTCAGTCAGGTAGGAGTTTTAAAACCATGGTGTGCTTTGAAATGATGCTACTGTACAGGGGTGCATTTCCCGAACAACGACGTAACTCGCTGCTGAACTACCATAGTACAATGCATCATTGAAGAAATCAACTAGTTAGTCACGACTGTTTCCCGAAACCGTATTGTCGCAAAGTGGTCGTTCAACCACGTTGGTTTATGACGTCACGCACGTGGTTGAGTAATAACTTCTTTTAATGAATCTGTTTGAGATCTAATTAACGCTAGATGTTTTGCTATAAATCACAGACATGGCATCTGAGGACTATTTCTAATTTTTCTCAGTTATTTTGCTTTATTTCCAGATTCAATCATAGGCTCGTTCTTACGTACAAGAATAGACACTCGAACAGTAGTCGATTGTCGAGTTCACGCGCGTGATCATAGGTACTAAACCTATGTGCGTGAACTCGACAATCGATTACTGTGGACTTCGATCGAAAACAGGATGTAAATACAGGTATGTGCGCTGGCTGGATAAACATCATTTTTTATATATTTCTTTCACATCTACTGCAGTCAGATTCACCTGCGTTCACTCCGAAGGAATCACTCACATGACCTGTGCACTTGTAATGACACATCAAGGATGTTAAGAGGCTAAAAGCAGGTTTAAAACTTGCCCCATTGAAGTCAACAGGGTGCAAATTTTAAAACGAGGATAACACGGTGTAGGCAACACCGATTTTTGTCGTTGTTCTCTGTATTGACAGCACTCCAAATGTACAAAAAAATTAGCTCAATGTTAAAATTGACCGGAGTTCTCCTTTAAGTCCACATGTCATGCAAACTAGAAACTATGCTTCTAACCACAGGTCGAGAGCTGTCATTCCAACTACACAACTTTGCTATGCTGTTTGCGAATGTTCGTTAGAACGATGGTTTCGGGAAACACCGACTCGTTGAACTATGCTGATAACGACGAAACTTGCGAACATAGTTGGCTAACGATGCTTTTGGGAAACACCCCTGTACAGTATATACAACAGTTGTCTAGTTCATCAAGCATTTCCTTATTTAGCAACTTAGTGGCTTCATAATTGATATTTGAGAATACTGTGAATAATTTAAGTTCAGTAATTTAATTTTTAAGTCAAAAACTACTATTCTAAAAACCAATATGATATTCCCAAGGGAATACGGTACATGACTTGGTTTTGGTTTTGGGCTACTAGCTGAACAGATCTCTAGGAGAAAATGACAACATTGAGCTACCACATACAGTACACATCTGACAGGGTGCAAAGTTTTAGTTTATAGGATGAGAGTAGGCCTAGCGTAAAGAGAAAGAAAAAAATGTGGTGTTGGTTGTATAAGGTGTCACTAAGAGGACAGGAAACAAGAATCAGGCTGACAGAAAAATCCTGTCACCCATCACACACATGGCTAATGAGCAAGACAATGTCAAATCAACCCTTCACTCTTAGACATAGAGTACATAGCCTATTATATACACATCATTGCCCCCCGCCCACAACACTGTGTTTGTTACACGTTTGAAGACAGCAAATGGATTTCTCACTCTGATATGAACAATGCATGTCTGCATGTTCTTCCCTCTAATGAGAGTCACCCTCCCACTCAAATGGACATTGATGCCTAGGTTTGTAGCAGTAAGGGGTGGTTACCAGTTAGCACTGAACGAGATATAGTGCATAATGAGAATACTGGAGGTGATCAGAGACCAAAAGCCTCTCTGGAGACACCTTGCTTCAGCATACTATGTCATTTTGTCCACCACATCCATAGTTCCCTTCCTACACATTATTGTTACCACTCTTCGGATCGGACGCACTAGACAGAATGCTGCGAATCATGTCCTATTGGCTGACTCCTTTATTTGTCTGTATCTTACTCTTCTTTCAGTAGACTCGCCACACAGGGTGAGTTAAATGACTTGCTAAGCCTTCTCACCGTTGTCAGTGCGATTCAGATCTTGGCATCTGGTTGATCTTTGTTTGAGCTCGCGTGTTGAGCCAGAGCTGCTGTGCTGGTGTGATACAGCATGCTTGTAGAATTGACAGGGAAAGGCGATGTGCCATCCCAAGGCATGACAGATAGGACTCAAAGTGAATAGATGTTGTGCCAGTCATGTAACATGTCACTGTGCTTAAACCTTTGTCCAGCTGAGATTTCTCACAACCTAAGCCTCAGGTTAAAAAATCACATTTACACACACAGAGAGAGAGACTAGGCCCCATATATGGATTACTGAGTTATCTGAATTTAATTGTTTAGGATTTTATGCAATCTTGGGTTACTCCATTCTTTGAAACTCATTTCGCACATGTTGTCATAGCAACAGGTCCATAAGTTCAAACCAGGTCAGAATCAGGATGAACTGAATATGGAATTAGATTGTAGCGGTTGAAGCACCACCCTACTGAACCATTTGAATCACAGAATAATTAAAGCGGTAAGACGACATTCACACTGATATCAAACACTCCATGCTTCCATTAAACCATTCAGTAGTTATAACAATTTCATGACTTATGTGTGATCTAAGCATAATAGCATAATATAAAATTTGTAGACATGATATAGAATTATGCAGTTAAACGATGTTTAGTCATAAGTCCGTCTAGCATTGTTTTGGAATGATCTGATGCATTTGATCATGTAAAAAAAAAGTATCTGTTTTTTTTTCCCCTGTGGATTTCAATCCTGTTTAAGAGGTCACTCTGAGGTCTTTAAGAAGAGGAAGGTCTATTTTGCATCTCCGTTTTGGGGGTCAAACAACCTCTGGCATTAAACAATTGTTTTCCTCGTGTGAGTCATGGTGTCTCCGTCTCGTCCTTCTGACCATCAGTCTTGGGTTAACTGCCTAACGTTGACAACGTTCTTCCTTTAGCCAGGATCATCTCTTACCAGCGTGCATGGCCATAAAGTACTTAGCTGGGACTGAATGGCGTCCCAAATTTCAGATCATCTGATGTAGGGTCCTGAGTGTTGATTCGGAATTTGTCTCTTTGTTCACAGTCTGAAGGAGTCATTGTGGGCTGATTTTCTCTCATGTATATACAACTTGCTAAGTCAGTCTACTGCTCCATTCACTCTTAAAAATAAAAGTTCTTCATTGGCATTTATGGTTTCATTAAGAACATTTAACTTTTTTAACATTTAAATATTTAACATTTAAATATATGACTTAGCAAGTCTATATATTCGTTTATGTCCAAGACATATGTCAGCCGGATATTTTTTACATACAGTATATTACATACATCACTTCTGTTAGGAAATATTTACAAATTTAGCATTGCATTAGACGAGCATGTCTAGCAAAGATGGATGAGAATTGCACTAGACTAAGAATACATGGTATCACTTTAGTTTAGGGTCCAATTCTAACTAACAAGTTGCTTATTAGCATGCATATTATTAGGATATTGGCTGTTTATTAGTACTTATACTTAGAAAAATACATATTAATGCCTTATTCTGCATGACCATATTCTACAGTTGAAAGTCATAGTTAATAGTAAGTTAATAGTGAGAATTGGACCCTATGTCAGGAAATAACTCAGGATCCAGTCGCAAATGCAAAAAAAATTCAGTTTATTTATGAACAGACAATAGTCAAGTAAGATGGTCAGAATCGTAGGTAGAATCGTGAATGGCAGGCGTTGGCAGTGAGGTAGATAGTCCAATGAGAAATCCAGTGAAGTGATGCAGAGATAATCCAGACACGAACAGGGAGCTAAACAAATGGCACAGAGAACTGGAAACAAAACTGGACAAGGATAAACAGTCTGAACAGCCCTAGTCTGAAGGTTTAATCGAAATCGAATCACAATCACGATTTGAAAGGTTGCGATTAGCTAATTGCAAAAGGCTGCGATGTGGATGCAATATGAAAAATATGCAATGAGTCTGTCCCAGAGCAAAGGCATGACTGCCCTCTTTTTGTGGCAGTCTTATTATCAATTGAGTCAGCGCACCTACTTTCTCCCCCAAAGAAGCTAAACATCTACTGCATAGAAAGTAGTGTTCATTTTGTTAACGAAATCTATGACGAAAAATGTTCGTTGACGGCCTTTTTTTCCACGACTAAGACGAAACAAAGACGAGACAACACCAACGTCATTAAACGATAACTGTGACTAAATAAACATGCAATATCGTTGAAATAAGACAACACTAAATATAGTAAAAAAAAATTAAAAAAAATCCCCAAATCACTCTTTGTTTTTGTCAGGGAAAAAAAGAGGAGACGAAAAATGACAAATTGTTTTTAAAAAGCCGCTACAAGCATTCATGCTTGCAGTAGCAAGATTTCAACAATGTAAATCCCCAATCAGAGCTTTTCTGTTAACCCTCATGTGGTGTTCAAAACCCTATAACACCTGTGGTGTTCCCGGTCAAAAATGACAGGCCCATAAAAAAAAGCTTATAAATCACTCATTATACCATATTTTCACCCAATCTTGGATTCAATCTTTTTGTCAACTTGTTCTCTTTCAATTAGGACTGGTTTTATATTTCTGTTTGCATCTGATTAATCATGGGCCTCATTTATCTAAGAGTAGGCATCTAATTTTTTGAGTAAAAAACAAATAATTTATGAGTAAATTTGGAAATATGAAAAAAAAAAATGAAAAAAAATGGCTACTGTTGATCACACTAGTCTACTCTAATATTTCACCATGAATTTTGTTTTGAAACTTTTGTTTTGTAAAAAATATGGCACATAGTCACACTTGTGGTGTTCCCGGTCAAAAATTACCGGCCTATAAAAAATAGCTTATAAATCACGCATTATACCATATTTTCACCCAATCTTGGATTCAATCTTTTTGTCCACTTGTTCTCTTTCAATTAGGACTGGTTTTATATTTATATTTGCATCTGATTATTCATAGGCCTCATTTATTTGATAGTAGGCATTTTTCTCAATATTGCCAAAATTATTAACAAATAATGCTTTTTTCACTCAAAAACTGAGGTGCATAAGCTCGGATAAATGACTCCTACAATTAAACTGTTTGAAAATTGAATACAAAACCAGTCCTAATTGAAAGGAAACAAGTTGATAAAAAGATTGAATCCGATTTTTGGGCATAACGAGGGATTTATAAGCTATTTTGTGTAGGCCTGTCATTTTTGACCGGGAACACCATAAGTGTCACAAGGTGAAAAAAACAACACAAAAAAAGTAAATAAATAAATAAATAAAATTTGGACAAGTTGTTATAGTCTCTGTGAACAAAGTCACTAAGTTTCAGTTCAATGCGATAACATTAAATGATGTTTTATTAACAAGGTTCGGGAGGAGCACGTTCAGATAATTAACACAAGTGGAGAGCACTCAGCAATCAATGGTAAGAGGTGCATATATACTCCGCAGTCTCACCTCATTCCATTGACAGTTTTTGCAGCATCCCTCCACCACCCCTTCTCCACGCTTCTAGTCCTAAAACACTTACATACGGGGGGAGCACTCTGGGTTCGGGCCGAACTCCGAGCTCGGAGCCCTCCCTCCGGACAGCACGCCAAATACGCATTAAACTTACCCCTTCAAATTATATGTAAGTGTGAACTCGTGAACTAGTATTTTCAGGAAAAAGAAAATCTTCTCCAGTAAAAAATGACATGAACACCACATGAGGGTTAAATAAACACGTTTCCTACCCGGTGTTTTATTGCAATCTGGCCACCATGCGCTTGCGCACCCGCTCTCTCTACACTGCTGAAGAAGCGTGGATGATCTGAAAACACTGATAAACAAGTAACCTGCAGTATAGTGATCTCAATTCTCCATTTGAGATTTTCTGCTTAAATGAATGTGTGATTCAGTCGGTCTGTGTTCTGTCACAAACTGCTTGCTGCGACTAAATCTTTGATCAAACCTTCTCAGTGATGAACTGCAATAAATCCAAACATGGATCTCGACTATAGCCTATTGATTGTGATTGTGGTTGCTGAACAACCAGCCCGATCTCATTGAAAGTGGGTATTTATACCACAAATCTTATTTCTCGTACCATTTATATGACAAATGTTTTTGCGTGCATATGACAACAATTGCTATGATTAGAATTTTTAGCAAAATAATCGGGAATTATCAATTTAACCATTATGCAGCATGACGAAAATGTGACTACGTTTTCATTGACGAAATCTAGACTAACATGCTCAGACATTGTTGACTAAAACTTGATAGATAAAAAACTAAACTAAAACTAAAAACAAACAAAAAATAGGACAAGGTTGACTAAATATGATACCAACTAAAAAGTACATTTGACACAGGACTAAGACAAAAAAAAAAAAAAAAAAAAGCTGACAAAATGAGCACTAATAGAAAGACACTGCATCTGCTAGCTAGACTACAAAGTTATGGAGGGGTCTACAGTTAAAAGGCATCTTGTACTTTAATTTAGAGTGTGTGCTGCACACTATTGAGAATGTTATCCAGTAGGCCTACAGAAAATTACCAGTATCTGTTTTTTACGGAATAATTTTTTTACTGTGTAGCGCTGAAGCTTGACTTTACAAATTTAAAATGCAAATAAAATCGCAATCGCAATATCAGTCAGAAGAATCGCAATTAGATATTTTTTTCCAAATCGCACAGCCCTAGTTCAGACTTATAAATATATATGTATTTGATCACATTGGTCTTGTCTCCAATCGCTACATTGCTGATCATGATTTTCAGTATTGATATATGCAGCCTTTGATGCAATTGAGCACGCAATTATCACACACAACTCAGTCCAGATATTATAATCGAATCAACACATTTTATGCGTTTGAATAACTGAATTAGCCAGAGAGGCATATGTCATACTATCTTGAGACCTGATGTAAATTGATATTTTATACATTTTACAAAGAGAGGCTATTAAACACAGGAAATGAGATGTGTCCTGCAGTTGTATGGCTCGAACAATCTGCCATGTGACTGGGCTTGAGGTGTTGTTAATGGTCTGCAGTCATATTAAGCTAATTAGAGTGTCTAAATGTTTAACCCCCCTTGGGTTTTTCACATTTTATTATGTTACAGCAGTGAACATTATATTTAATTAAGAATATTTGGTACTCATGCTACAAAAATGTTCATTATGTTTCACATGGTTTCACAATAAAGACAACATTGTACGGCAACACACCCACACATTTTCAAGGAAACAGAGCAATAAAGAACTGGGAACATTCAACTCTAGTCTGAGACAAGAAAAGACCAGTCAGCAAAAGGGTAAAAGAAACACATATACCTTGAAGCACAGGGAACTCCTAAGTCATTAAAAAATATGGAACAAAATATGTTCATCCATCAAATCTTAGTGTCCAAGCAAGAAGGGCTGAGGTAAAGGGGGCCACCAAGAGGCCTGAATAAGCTGTGAAGGAGTTACGAACCTCCATAACTGAAATGGGAGATACTGTGCATGAGACAACAATAGTTCACAGCCTCCGTAAATTGGCTTGTGTGATGGGAATGGCAAAAAGAAAGCTTTCTGTGGAGAACATTTCTTATCATGACTGGAGTTCATCCAAAGACACGTGAGAGATTCTATTTAGGGGAACATTCAATGGTGAGACCAAAATGGAAGTCTGTGAAGTTTTGCGGTAGAGACCTCATGACAAAAATAAAGTTAAAAAGTGTATTTTGTGAGGAAAACAATCTGCATTCTCATACACCGGGCCCATAAATTATCTGGACACCTTAATAAAAATGTATGAATGTTATTGTTCCATCCATCCATCCATCCATCCATCCATCCATCCATCCATCCATCCATCCATTATAGCACAAATACATCTTAAGCAAAACATTTGTTCTGTTTTAAATTTTAAAACAATAGATGTACTATTTTAATTACAGCAATGTATATCATATTGTGAGTGTACTGTACTGACTTGTACTTGGAAACCTGCTAGTTACAATGTCAAATGGTTCACTAACACCTTTCCATCAGCTGGATAAAAGTAACTGGAAAATACTTCAGTGAAGTTATAGAAAATGTATGGCATTTGTTTGCTGAAATGTATCTTCTAAGTGTACAAATACTTTTTGGGGCATCTGTAAGAACCATGTTGACTTTAAAGACAATTCATCTTGGAACAGGACAGCCATCCATAATTCAAGTCACAGTTCAATGACTTAAAACCAAAGAAAAATCAATGCCATGCTGTGGCCTGAAAAAAACCCTGACCTCTGTCCAATTGTGCATTTGTGGAATGACCAAAAAAAGTCAGTAAAAAAAAAAAAAAAAAGTCCAACTTGATGGAGCTTAAGCAATTGCCTTAAAGGAGAACTCCGGTCAATTTTAACATTGAGCTCATTTTTTTGTACATTTGGAGTGCTGTCAGTACAGAGAACAACGACAAAAATCGGTGTTGCCTACACCGTGTTATCCTCGTTTTAAAATTTGCACCCTGTTGACTTCAATGGGGCAAGTTTTAAACCTGCTTTTAGCCTCTTAACATCCTTGATGTGTCATTACAAGTGCACAGGTCATGTGAGTGATTCCTTCGGAGTGAACGCGGGTGAATCTGACTGCAGTAGATGTGAAAGAAATATATAAAAAATTATGTTTATTCAGCCAGCGCACATACCTATTTACATCCTGTTTTCGGTCGAAGTCCACAGTAATCGATTGTCGAGTTCACGCGCATAGGTTTAGTACCTATGATCACGCGCATGAACTCGACAATCTCGACGAACTTTTAAAACGAGGATAACACGGTGTAGGCAACACCGATTTTTGTCGTTGTTCTCTGTACTGACAGCACTCCAAATGTACAAAAAAATGAGCTCAATGTTAAAATTGACCGGAGTTCTCCTTTAACCCTCAGACGGTCTTCGTTTCGGAGTCACATCCTGGGCCTTCCCGGTCAGAAGTGACCGGAGGCCTAAAAATGAAACTTCCTCCATCCCAGTAAAACCAGTGCAATTTATTTTTGTTCTATAATATTTATTCTTTTTAATTTTGTATTTTGAGATCATTTTATTGAATTTATTAATATTTATGCAATATTTATGGTCTATTTTTGCCATTGAAATTAATAAAAAAAATTATATAAATATATGTATTTTTTTATTTTTTATTTATGCAGTATTTTAGTTTAAAGTAACACTAAGTAACTTTTCAACCTTCATAATATATTTCCAAAATCCTTGTGATGGTACATCGACTTAAAATAGGTTGAATGACGCGTCTGCCATAGCCTGATGGGGTTTGTATAGTTTTTAATCGTACTTTTAAACTTCGGGGTTCGGGTAGTAACACCCGCGCACAAAAAGAACTACAAAATTCGACTGCTTTACGGCATAGGCTACCTCACTTCCCCCAACACGTCCTCACATGCTGTTGGACTTGTAAGTATATTGCTTATATTGTATATCACTCGGACAAGCACCTGGCGTTCTTGTTGATGGATTAGTAGACATCTTCGGAGGCTAGCTGTGCTTGTTCGATGTCCGACGATTTGTAACGCGTTGTGTTTATTCCCCAATCGAATTCGTGTAACTGTCTGTCACACGTTCTACCGTCCACAGCATTACTTGATAGACAAAAATAGGACAAGAATGAGCGTCAAACAGAAACAACCCGCTTACGAGGCGCATACAATACAGACTGCCGACAGTTAAACAGGGCGCGCGCAGCTCTTAAAGGGGCCACACCTTATTTCCACTCGTTACAGCTTCTATCCGACTGAACGGGGACATTCTCTGACGGGGACCGGTATACAGGGGGGAGGGGATCAGGCCGTGAGTGAAGAGACTGCTCTGCGTGAGTGGTATTTACGACAGTAACGTTAAATACAAGTAGTCCACAGCGACTCTAGGGGTCGTTGTTTGACCAAAACGGAAATCCTACATAGTGGGGCTTTAATATAGAGTCTAGGCCTTCAAAAAAAAAAAATGTTTGAAGCAGATTAGCACCATCTGGTGAGAGTATGGAGAGAAAGCGTAGAAGCATGGTGTAACCACTAGATGGCATCTACAGTTCTCTATGGAGAGGCATGTGAATTCCCCAGCTGTTTATGGACACATTTACCTTTTTTTTTTGTACAGAATTTGTAACAAAAAATGCAATTCATTCAATTATAACACTTTTTGTAAAATAATATTATTATTATTTTATTTTTTTAATTGTTTTTCAATTTCCCATTCATTTTCTATGGGGGTCATTTTTGACCGAAGACCACAAGTGTGACTATTTTTTTTACGACCACTTAGCATGCTCGAATCATGACCTCAATTTTTTTGTGTGTGCACATACCTAATGCCATACAAGTCACCAAGTTTCGTAACATTCCAATGAAGCTGTGATTTTTGTGTGACAGCTGTGACTGTATTGGTGTTTATGTGTATAAAAGTGTGTGTGTATGTGTGTGTGTGTGGGTGGGTGTGTCTTTTTTGTACTCTTGATGTTGTAGAGTGTCACCCCTTTACAGCGGTGTACTTTTTTTTTAGGATTGAGGCCGATTTGTAGATTGTACACACAAAAGTTCGGAGAAATTTATTTTTTTGTCAATTTCCCATTCATTTCTTATGGGTCGGTCATTTTTGACCGAAGACCAAAATCGTCACTATTTTTTTTACGACCACTTAGCATGCTCGGATCATGACCTCAATTTTTTTTTGTATTCACATACCTAATGCCATAAAAGTCACCAAGTTTCATAACATTCCGATGAAGCTGTGATTTTTAGAAATTCAAAACAGAAAATGTTTCGGTCAGAAATATGCTAAACTTGCATGAATCTCATCTTTTCACTTCCTGTGTAGACCACCACATACCTGTTTCTTCTTTTAACATAAGAACCTTCCTTTTCCTCCATCACTCAGCAACAAGACAAAAAAAATAAATGTGGTGTACACACAAATGTATTTTTGAGAATATGTTTCCATAGGTAGGCATGTGTGTTTTAAGTGTATGCGACTGTGCACATTATTAGTTCAGCTAAAGGGGTTTTCTGGGTTTGTTTTTGCCTACTTTAGATTGTTTGTGTAACTCGGCTTCGCTCAAACCACCATTGTGGAGTCGATGTGAGGAGAAAGCTTTACAGAGGGAACTGCTGTCTGCTGTGTGTTTCACATAACAATCTGCCTGGAGTCACAGATAAAAGAGACTTTCCAAACCCTCACGTATGTATGTATCTGGGTAAAAAACGCAAAAGCAATCCTTTACCCTCAACTCACACACTTCAGCTTCACTCTTTTTCACCTCTTAAATAATCTAAGATAACAGTGTTGCCATAGTGTAGGTGACGAGCGCAGACAACGGAAATATTACATATAAAAATGTTTAAAACACTCATTGATTATAAGAATTCAAAAAGTTAAACAAATACGTGATATTTGAATTCAGAAATGAAATTGTACTTTATTACCTAAATTATATTTTAAGTAATAGCTTTTTCATTATTATATTATATTATATTATATTATATTATATTATATTATATTATATCTTATGTAATATTATATCTTATGTAATATAATGTAATATAATATAATATAATATAATATAAGCTGTTTTTATTTAAAAAAAACATTATTTTGTATTATATTATCTATAAATATGTTATATAATCTAATAAAAAAAATGTCTTATTACAGTTTTATTTGTTTAAACTGAAGGTGTACAGTTACTGCTCTTCCTTATGTCAGAAAAGTAACTGGTAAATGTGTTGTGACCCCACCTCTCTGAAATAGAATCAAATTAATTCATATTAGCATTGATTTAAAAAAAAAATAAGTTTTTAGTCATAATCATATGACCTGTGCTGGAAGCTATTTTACAACCACATATATTCCCAGCAAGACCCATGTAATAAATGGCCCAGTGGGGAAAAAACTGTGTTGCTGACATGGCATTACAGCAAATGGTTAAGAATGCATGTTTTTGCTGAGGCTATAGCTCCTTATCTTAAGCTCACACTGAGAACTTATGTGCAATATGTTACTGTTGATAGCAAATAACTACTTTATTGAGTACTGCTCTCAGTCAGATCATTTGTAAAAGTAAAATTATCTTTCAGCATGGTTGCATTTTCTCTTTGTGAAGGTGTATCTCTTGAATGAATATTTAATGGATAAACTACAATCCTGGATTGGGGGAAAACCAATCAAGTAGGCCTAATTGCTTTAGTTTTATGGTAAAGACAGAGCTGGAGACTTGGAGAGCTGTTGGCATTCCTATTGGTTGCTTGGCTGATTTCACCACAAGGGTAGATAAGTATAGTATAAGTATAAGTATAGATACTGTACTTATACAGAAAGGTACAGCAATGGCTTCAATGTTTGGCTGGTTAGCATAGCTTGGCATAGCTTGGCCAAACATTGAAACCATTGCTGTACCTTTCTGTATAAGTACAGTATCTATACTTATACAGAAAAGGGGATAGATTTTTACTGTTTTAAAAACATCATTTGGATCAACAAACTACTAGATCACCAGAGAAAACAAGCAGAAACTGAAGCACACTGACATTTTCTACACAAATCCTCTTCTCTTGCTTCCCTTGTGAAGCTGAAGAAATATTGCCAGATCTGATTATGTGGTCATGACAGCCCGGAGGGAGTTGTTAAGTCAACCAATCAAAATAACTTTTGATGAGTGAGGATGTGGCTGAGTATGCTGAAGAGAGAGAGAGAAAGAGAGATGAAAAAAAGCGAGCGACGGTGGGAAGCAGAGGGGGTGGGTATGGCATTGAACTGATCATCTGCCATTTATCAAGTAACCAGGGACTCAATATAAGTTTTCCTCTCTCGACAGAGTGGAAAGATGAATTGTGTAGGCCAGGCCAGACTCGCTGGCACTGAATAATAAACACTGCCTCAGGTAACCTAGCCGGCCCTCCTGCTGAGAGCACCAGTGCCTTGAGCAGAGTGACCGCGGGTCTTTGTTTGAATAACTAATGCCCTTCTGCCATCTGGTTTCACCCTATCTTCAGATCACTCCTTCTTAACCAACTTATTCCTTGCTTTCGGTTTCTCTTGCTGACATACAGCATAAGAAAGTGACTGGAGCTCAAGCGTGAAATTCTGCATCTTGGGGTTCGATAAATGAAAATACTGCAGCTTCCAGTTTAAGAACAAGATACTTTTGGTCTGTTTGATAGATGGAATCAGCCATTTCAGGGGCTTTTGTCAATAATCCTATTGTTTGCAATCTAAAACCCAAGGCTTTTATCATTATAAATGCCATGCAATCATGCACTTTTTGAGGTTAAGTTCAGTATGTCAATATGAAAAAGTATGTAGCCATTTTTGTCATTGTATTTCCTGTACAATGTTTCTGTTCTCTAATCATACACTGTAAAATGTAATTAGTTGACCTTACTTAAAAAAAGTAAGCAAAGTAATCTTAAAGGGACTGTGTGTAGGAATTTCTCCCATCTAGTGGTGAAATTGTATTTTGCTTTCAAACGAATAATGCTCTCCAGCGCCTCACTTTTTCAAATGCGCGTTGCATCTACGGTAGCCGTTATGTACTAAAAAGCTATGACAGGATGTCTTATAATAGCACTTCGAGTTTTTCTTCGGGTGAACAGGTTTGTTATTTAAAACAAACTGAAACTTGAAACAACGAAAAAAAGAATGTTACAGTATGAATTACTGACTGTGAAAAACATTAACTATGGTAATTAGTAGTAATGCCTTCTTTAATCGTTATATTTTTTGAAGTACGTGCATTGTTAGATATCATCATCATCAGCGCCTTCTCTAACGTTACTTTACTCAATAGATGCTATTCATCAAAGAGCCTGTTTAACTTTTAACTATAAATGTTCTACTGTCTATATAATAAAGTACACAACCAAGCAATGAAAAAAAAAAGCTTGTAATTAAGACCGTAACAAATAGCCGCGTTTCCACTGTCGGGCCAGTGCGAGCCAGGGCTTTAAACGGGCCGTGCCGGGCTAATAGCACCGGGCCTGCGTTTCCACTGTCGGGCCAGAAGCGCTTCACTAAAACACGCCCGTAACACGCCTCTCTGGAACAACGTCACACTAACAGATCATTTCACCAACAAATGGAAGTTTTATCAGAAAACTAATCAGAAATCACTGGAAACAGCGTTGAAAACAAACATGATAAAAGCGGCCGTTTGCTGGCATTTTTGTTGTTTACTTGAATATTTAAAAAACCAAGCATCGATGTTTTACCACAGGTTTACAATAAAAAGTGATACATTAATCATAATGAATTAATTTATGTCAAAACTGCACATTAGTCACTAAGAAATAAATTACCGTTAGGTCTATTTCACAAAAGAAAGAGGACACACTTACTTCTTCAGTCGCGTCTGTTTCTGTTTATCTAGTTACAGGACATATTTACATCACATTTAGAAAGAATGATAATTTCTACAAATATATGCCACCAAAAATACGACCTGAGGAGCTTTAGCACTCTCTCGACTCCCATACAGATATTTTCAGTCAGAGAAACAGAGGAAGCTCCCGAAAAAAAAGTTGCTTTATTTTATGATAGTCCGGTATAAACAGACATAGTAGGCTACTGACAGATAAAATAAAAACATGACTCTGATAGCCTTTATGATTGGTCTGATTTCTTCAAGCGTTCACTATGTTTTTTTACTATGCGTATCTTCAAGCGTTTACTATGTTTACTATGGTAATGGTTAGCGCGCATAGTCTTTTGCATCACAAACAGAAGGCATTCAAACATGAACGCGAGTTAAATTATTTTAAAAGTCTTTAATGCTGACAGAATCATCCGGTGCTGCCGTCTCCCGACTCAGGTGAACTCCGCCTCTGTTCGTAACCACTCCTCTAGCCCGAGCTGGCCCGCTTTGGCCCAAGGTATTCGACGGGCCAGAAATCCTGGCCGTTGGCCCCGAGTAAGCCCCGATCAAGCCCCGGAAGTGACAGTGGAAACGCGACTGGCCCTGGCACGCACTAGCACGGCCCGGCCCTGGCCCGACATGACTTACCTGTCGAGAAGAAAGCAGGCAACTTCAGGGTCTCTTTTGAAAGCTTTCTCCTGCATTAGCTATCCCGACATTAACCCTTGTTTTTGTAATCTCCGGTCACGTTTCCTTTTACGGTCTATTTTGGACTTTTTCGACGACGAGGACTCATCCTGTGACTCAGCATATGTATGAATGAACGGTGTATAAATAACCGTGCAGTGCATCCTTTTAAACTTGCCGCGGCAGTGACAAGCGTCTCTCACTGCTCTGCTCCTCCGCTTCTGCTGGCTTCAGTCACGTCACACGTGATGCTGGTTCTGAACGAAAACGCATTGTGGAAACATGTTGGCCTAGTACTTTTTGTCCCTCTCTGCTATTATAGTTTTTCAAGATGGCGGAACTACATGGAAGCCTCCGCGAACCTACCCGTCCCATGTATAAAGATAATAAATTCTTCGTTTACGAGGATTAGTCTGATCATTGGCATAGGTATTTGTACACCATTGAGGGCATATTTATTAATAAAAATATTGATTTTAGATAATAAAATACCTAAAAAGCTACACATAGTCCCTTTAAGATTAGTGAGTTAGAAAAGCTTGTTTATTTTAAGTGTGCAGTACTAAATCAAGTAGTACCACTGGCACGGTTTGTTTATGTTCATGTAACTTAATAGCCATGCTTAGTGTTAACTTAGTTTTTTCATTTTGTGTTGATTGCTTGATATAAACTGAACCCCACTTAGAATTACTAAATACCTACAACTTAACACTTTTAGGTCTGCTCACTCATTTTTCAAGTTCACTTAAATTAAAGAAACCAATTTCTGAGTTAGGTTTACTTTATTAATTATAGCAGCACTGTCTTTGTACAGCATAATATTTAGAATTTCTTAAAAGTTTCCATTATACAATTTTTTTTTTTTTTTAGACACAGACATCAAGAATCAGCCTGTGAATCTCAACAATGGTGACAATTATAAAGCATGTTGCAATGCATTCTGGGTGCAACCAATCAAAACTCATTCATGGCTCCCATCATGCATTGCTGCATGAATAAATAATGAGCTTATGATCAGGGGTGATCTGTTTGTCACCATTGCTGAGATTCATACGCTGATTCTTGATGTCTATGTGTCTAAAAAAAAAAGAAAAAGGAAAGATGAAGTGTTTTTTATTATTTATTTGGATTTCATTGAAATGGCTAAAAATATTATGCTGTACCAGGACAGTGCTGCTATAATTAATAAAGTAAACCTAACCTAACAAGAGGGTGAGTAAATGATTTTGGGTGAACTTTGGTAGAAGTATAAGAAAACTCACTAAGTATTTGCCCTTGGCTCTGTGGGAAGATGTGTCCAAATCAATCGGCCCTACACCTGCCAATGTAACAAGCAGGATTTTGACAAGTAATCGCAAAAGAAACTATCAATTCTGGATCCTCAATTTGATCCACTTTTACAACAGACTGATTTGTTTTGTGGTGACATTGAAGAATGCCTCAGCCTGGTCAAGAGAACCAACCTAAGTTATCCAAGCTTCTTATCAACTGCTACTTCTGCTGCACTGAACTGACGAGTTATGAGATTTGCTATTTTTACACCACCATAAGTCTTTGGATCCCAAAGAGTAAATCAAGGCTTCAACTACAGGATGAACTTATAAACTAATTGACAGAACATGTTGGTGAGTTTTCATTGTGTAGCATTCACGTTAAGCTCTCTGCCCCCCAAAAAACAACAACAACAACAACAAAAAAACTAATCTTTTTCCTGTTTTTCCTGGCTTTGGTGGGATATCACAGCAAAGCTGCCTGACTTGTTTCCAAAAAAGGTGGTGGCTTTGTGTTCTCTGCGTGGCTTTCTTGGCTCAGTGTCCCACATTTCCAGGTGGTTTAAATGATTGGAAAGTGACCATGGCTGTTTCATTGAGAAGTGAGGCATTGGTCCAACCATCTCAACGTAGAAACACAAATTGTTGCCGAAAACCGCTTTCTCAGTAACCTCTGAATTAGCCTACGCGAGGGACGGAACTTCCTCTAAATACACATTGACAATCTGGTTATGATCAACCATTCAAACACCATTTATTATATTCATTTTTATAATGAAGCTGTTCTTCCCATCATTTCTAATTAACTGGCTCTGCATACATTTATGCAAGCCAATGTGTTGTGGATTTTACAAATCAGAGGGATAACAATGCAGATACTGTATGTTTTCAGATGATCACGTTTTATGCCATTAATTTAACAGTAGTGCCTGTGTGAATGCAAATTCTGACCCCCATACCAAAACCTGATTAAAGTGTCACATAATGAATGCACTCGGAATTTTTACACCTGAGTTGTATTTACATCAAACGAGTCATCATGTTCCAGGCGCAATGTTCAGGCCCTTACACATTTATCAAAAGGAGGGAATATAGACATTCATACCATAGGCAAATGACAAGGTTACGGTTGCTGGAGCATTCAATCATAGCCCCGAAATAAAACCCTGATGCTATTTTTCTTCATCCCTCAAATGTAAATAAAACGCATCCATCACCTTTCTGACAGCCATCAGTGGATAACTAACGGCCAGCATGATAATTTGTCAGGCAATCCCACACTGAGACCGGTAGAGTGGATTTAGGTCAGGCTTTGCAGCTGGTAATTTCAGCGGCTAAGTGTTTGGTTTCATTACACTTCAGAGTGCAACTGCAAGTGAGGCACTGGAGAGGGAATTTTCTGTAAAACACTTCTCAAATGTTCAAAAGCTTCAAAATGAAAGTCTCCTGACAGAGCCAGATTTAGACCTACCATCCATCTAGCCCAGAAATACTAATAATCAGTGTTGGGGAAAGTTACTTTTAAAAGTAAGCCATTACAATATTGCGTTAAGGCCCGTTCACACCAAGAACGATAACTATAAAGATAACGATAAAGATATAGTTCTAAAAATTGTTCTCCATATTAAAGAATAGCAGAGTTCACACCACAACTGTAACGATAAAGATTTGAGGAACAATATTGTTGGGATCACTTTCAGAACGTTTTTTTTCCAGCTGTCGAACGATAAAACACTGACAGCCAATCAGAATCCACTCGAATTCAAAGGGCTGGTGCATTTAAAATGTAGACGACATTGTGGAGAAGTTAATCGCAGAGGTACAGAAAAATCCAACAGTTTGACAAGCCTTTTCAAGGGGGTTTGCGGGCGCGCGCGTGCTTAGAATAAAAAGGCCGTTATCGTTCGTCGGTGTGGTCGCGAATATCGTTATAGTTATTGTTCTTGGTGTGAACGGGCCTTTACTCCCTTAAAAAATGAACTAATTGCATTACAACACTACTTTTTATGAAAATATTACAATAATTTTGCATTACATTTTCTCATCTGGGCTGAGCTTGCTTGTTTGTTTTTTATAAACAAAAAAGTTCTGTTTTTCACAAATTTAATTAGTGAAAAAAAAAAAAGATTCACCATTTTTCCTTTGATAAAAACAAGAAAAATTTAACTAATTTTACTCAATAGTATGTTTGTATGGTACTACATCGGCATTTTGTCACTGTCACGTGACCTACCAGTGTCAGTTGTGTCTCTTTACTGATATTCACAAATCCTCTCCCATGGCCTCATGGGATAATAAAGTATCCATCGAATGCGCACTTCAGAATCGCGGCGGAGGTTAAAGGTCATCCAGGGACTTTTTGCCTACTATATTTCAAATACTATGTATTCGGGCAAACTATTATTTTAGCATACTGTTTTTCGCATAATACATATTAGACAATTATTCGATTTTGCATGCAGCGACTGTCTTTATGAGTCACTTAATAATTTATTCAACCATTTTGTTTAAAAACACTGATTCATTCAGCTGATTAATTCAGCAGTGAAACAAGTATTTATGAGTGAATCATTGAATAATTTATTCAACAGATTTATTCAAATACATTGATTTGTCGGTAACAAAGCACGACTGTCTTCATGAGTGAATCGTTGGATAATTTATTCAACTGATTCATAAAAAAAAAAAAAAAAAAAGCTGATTAATTTGTTCCAAAAGCTGATAAGTTTAAAACAGCTGATTCATTCATGAGTGAAAGACCACAGTGTGTTGCTCTGAGAAGCTGTTAAAAAACAGACAATATGGTGTTTAAATATCATAAAATGTTTTAACATCCAAACATTTACAGTACATATTTATGCCCTTAAAACCATATGACATCAACACACCTTCTCAATTTTCATAATATATGTACCTTGTCTTATTGTGCATGACTTGTCAGTCCTGGTTATTATGCAGAAGAAACACATTTCAATCACATTTTATTGTTTGTTTACAAAGCCCTCAATAATTTGGCCTCTTAGTATCCGAACGATTTGCTCTATCCGTATACTCCCTCTTGGACCCTGAGATCTTGCGATTTTGGTTTACTCTCTGTGCCTGGATTTAGACTCAATAAACAAGATGATCTTGCCTCTAAATCAATCGCTGGTCCAAAACTCTTGAACAGCCTTTTCATATCAGATTAGCCCATCTATTTTTGTTGTTGTTGTATTTGTTCTTTAGTGTATTGTATTGTATTGTATTGTATTGTATTGTGTTGTGTTGTGTTGTGTTGTGTTGTGTTGTGTTGTGTTGTATGTTGTCTTTAAAAACACATAATTTGAAGCCATATATTCCATATTAAAGAGGTTAAACACTGTTAATAATATAAACAAATGCAACAATGACCTGTGAGTGTCTGTGATCCTGTGTGTTGTTTTAGAATACCTTGGAAAATGACACACAAAAGTTATTAGGCAAATTCAGGATGTAATTCTCACCCACAGATTAGCGCGAGAAGGAAGCGAAAACTGAGGAAGGTGGGAATAGAGAGAAAGGATGAATAAGCCGGAAAGCTTGCTTGTACCACCCCCTCACACTCCCACAGCCTCATCATCTTGCTTGAGGCTATTCCCCATCCTTTAGCAATATTAGTAGGTTTACAGAGAAGGAATCAAGTAGTTTCTTAGCACTTCTTCATCTCAATGGTAAATCTCTGAGGGACCAATCAACTCTTCAGTAATCCCACAGTTTGATATCAGAGACTCCTGCTATGAACGAGTCGATCATTCAATCGTATGTCCTTACAAGTAGCCAGTCAGAGCTTCCATGTTTCTACACATAGAATACGGCAAACAACCCCAAATCAATAATCTGTTTCCCCCCTCCACCTAATGATGATTTTTGTTCTCATAACAATATTATATCATACTAATGCTTAATTGAAACATATTCAAAGGTTGCATGACTTAGAGTTGAGGTTAAAATTGATTGTTTACTCAGGTGACTCAGAGTAATTTTGTTCAGAGGTTTTTTTTAATGTTAAAGGTACAATATGTAACATTTTCTGCCGCTAGAGGGCGCTACATTCCAAACAACAACAACGGCGTAGCTTGATGACGATGTGAAGGAGCGTGGAATGATGGGAACTGTTGTTTTCAACTCCACCGTGGATGTAAATCAGTCAGACGGGAATCGAAAAATCATGTTCATGGATGAGGTTAAGTTCTATTTTTATAAATGTTGCGTTTAATGACATGCTTTTTGTGGCGAGGGGGGGGCGTGGTTCAGCGCGGTCTGTAACGGGAGATATAGAAACGAGACGAGCGGGACGTAAGTAGGTCAAGTGCAAATGACGAACACCTGTGTCTTATTGCAGTATTATTGGCGTGGACAGACCGTGCTGGAACAAGAGAGAGACAGAGGACTCGTACGAGAGACTGGAGAGAAATTTGGACGCAGAGAAAGAAAACCGGTAGATCCGAGCTCTCATTTTTGAACTGTTTTGTGCCGTCGCGGTTGATGAATGCGCGTTGTGTGCGACTTTTGTTTGTTTTGTTTTATTTTATTTTAATAAAGTACGAGTCCCAGTCACGCCGACCCCTGTCTTCTTCCTTCCTGACTCTTGAACCTTATCACACTTTTATTTCATTAAAATGAATTAACAGCAAGAAAAGTAAGGTTTAATACTAAATTAGTTATCATAGATGTTACTGTATTTGTCGAATTCATTGTTGTGATAACGCTGCGCAGTTTTACGTGTTCTAAACAATTGTTGTAAAAATAGGCTACATTCGAACATACCCACATCATTTGCCAAAATACTGAATCTTTATGTATAACACATGCAATATTTATTTACATGGCCATAAACACCAGACGTGATAAACAATGTCAATAAACTAAACACAAACCTAAAGCAATACTTTCCTTACATAAACATAACTATTACCGAATGCTACATTTGGAAAATATTAAATTAAGCATGCTTTGTCGACAGAACCAGCTGCAATCAGTAAAGAATAATTGTGTTCCATAACGACTGCACGAAACAAGCTAACGTTTGTTGCTTGATAGACGCTACAACTACAACTTCCGCATTTATCCAGGACTCCACGCAGTACGAGTGGAAACTGAGGGTAACGCGGATATGACGCAATTGACTGGCGACTCCCAGCTCACCCCTGCTCTAACGCCCCGTTTCCTTGGTTAAAATCGCAATTTTCTCATGATTTAAAAATAGTTGGAAACATTTGGGATATTGTAAGTAATCAACTTAAAATATATAACACTGGCCTTGAGATTTGGGGATATTTTAATGCAAAATTCGTACATATTGTATCTTTAACTTTAATTAATATAATTGGCATTCATTAGTTGCATGTTCCAGTGTGTACCTGTAGTGAAAACTAAATGGTATGTCGAGGCCTTGCAACTACTGCCTACTCGCTGCAATTTATTGATTACACTGGATGTTTCTCTCGATACGTGATGGCAGAGTTGTAGAATAAAACCCATTTGTTTGCTAAGGGTGATCCTGATTAAAAAAAAGGCTGAAACATGTGTTACTTTTAGTGTAGGGTTAATGCTAAAGAACTGACTGGTGTAAGTGCAAACTGCTTTTACAGCTGTTAAATCAACTGGAATTTTGCCTGAAATGCTCTCAAAGCATATAATCGTCAGAAGCCGACTGCATAATTCCTCAACAAAGACTCTTGACGCAAAATCAAGATTATAATTGCTTAGTGCTCTCTGTTCCTGTGCTTAAGGAAGGGGAGATTGAAGCTTTGGGGTAAGCTTTGTCAGTATTTACCTGCAAATTAAGGGAATATATTATAAATACTATTATAAATTGCTGAAAATCTGTACAAAGTACAACCTTGGAATGCCATTGTTTTTTATGATGTTAACTATTATTTCCCCGCCATTGACGTAAATTTCCATCATTGATGAGAAAACGCTTTCCCGCTTTCTGTTTTCACTGTTGTATGGTAGGGGGCGCTATTACACATCTTCTGAAAGAGGATCATTTGCATATGTAAAATAACGCGATCATCAACATTAAACAGCATATAAATCAAAACTGCCTAATGTTACTGAATGAAATGTCAGCCCAGGACGAGCTAGGACTCTGCAAGCATTAGGGGAGTTGATGGACTTTATCTACTCCATCTATGTTTTGATCATCTCTCTGAATCCGTTTTTTGACAAAAAACACTTTTTGCTCAAAATGTTGCTTTTTTAATGAAACTTACCCCCATTCAATTGTTGATAAAAAAAAGAATGCATGAAGATGATTTTGTTTGTTTGTTTGTTTGTTTAAAAGCAGAGGGTCTGTTATTTCTATTGATATATTGCATCATCAGATATCCATACAACAAAATAATCGGGGCTATAAAACTTTTGTGAAAATGATCAAAACGCTGGTGGTGGCTGGCAGCTTTTTTTTTAAAGAATGCTGGTGGGGAAAGAGCTAATATTTTTATTTGAAATTTACATTCGAATAAACAAATTCCCCAATGATTCAGTTTACCCCATAACACATGGCACAGCTTTTTCCCAACACTCTACATTCAGCTGGTGTATTGAAATGTTGACCTTTTGGATGTTTTTATTCTTTTTATGATTAGTGAGAATGTAACATGTAGCCTTTATGAACTTATTTAGCAATTACTTAACTTGCCAAAAATGTATCAAAAGTTTAGAAACACTTTGGAATCCATGTGTACTTCTCTAATGAAGGGAATCTTTTTTTCATGCCAATGTGGCCTCAGGCTTGCTGTTAGCAAGCTTTAGGCATAAGCTTTGAAGCAACCTGTCAAACATATCATGACTTTTGACATAAAAAAGCCCAGACTGCAGTACAAGTGCAGTTCTCATCACGTTTATAGTCTAAACATCAAGACTGTCAACGTTCCCCTGATACGATCAGCAGATCCTGGGCAGAGTGACAACAGTGCTAACTCAGCATGCTATATCAATGCACTCCTGGACACTAGGAATTTAATATTATCTTTACAATTGCCACTGAGGCAATAATGAGATGTTTAATTGAACAACAAACAGTTATCTCTACAGGAAGTATCGAAGTATCACTTTCTGAGTGGTGGTTCTGCATGTAATGTTTTTTGACTATTTTATTTCAATTTAATATTGACAGTATTACAATTCTTATAACATTTATATGAAGTTGAGCTCCCTTTGAATTTCGACTTTTACAGTAAAGCTGACATCCTTGAGATCGCCCTGTGGAAACTGTTCTCAGGACTGCGAAGTGGAGTGGCATGGATAAAGACAAAGCACTTGAGTCTTATAAAGAGATTTGTGGTTAACCAAGCACCTGGATGAGATGCTGATCCAAGGGCCATTTTTCCTGCTTATCAACCTGCCTTAGCTTCATGTATGGAAGTATGCTTCTACACGAGCAACCAAGCCCTCTGTGTGCAGCACGGGTCATTAATGCACAGCTGTACTTAAAGAATAATCAAATTTAGCAGAATACTAGTCTGCTCTCTGAATGAAAAATAAGAAAAGCGTTATGCATAAACTACGCATCTGAAAAGCATCCCAAAAGGTGACGTTTCTCCTCAAATTAAAAAATATGTTCAAATTTTCCAAAAATATAACCCTCTCGGATGTGTTAATGACTATTTATAGTAAATGCTTTGAATATACAAACCAAAGCTTTGCAGCAGAGGGCATGGATTAGCTCAACAAAGATGCCAATTGCCATGGTAACCAATTCATTCACTGATGAGCAGCAGGTTATTATAGATGTTAGAAAACCAATATTTGTATCCAGATTTTGTAGACACAACATCATTGAATTTTCTTGCAGTAAAACATTTGTCGTATGGTGTGTGTCTCTTCACCCTTATGACTGTAAACACATTTTAATAATCACTGAACAACTACAAAGGCAAAAATGATTCATAACACCCATCATAATACTATCTGTTTGTATACTCAATTGTTGCTTTTTAACATGCACCCTTGGTTTTCATCATATTCAAACAAAGCTATATTTATACCTTGCAGAGGTTTTAATCTTTGCTGGCACCACCTTTGTTTCAATATTGATGAAAGGCCTTTTGGCAAGTCAGCTGACAAAAACATGCATATTGCCTGGCACATTATCATAAAGCAAACATATTGGTCAGGGTTATTTTATTTTGAGAGTATAGCTGCAATACATTTCATGCTGTGTCCGTCTGATTATAATGCAGTGAGCGGCCATTACTTCTCTATATATCATGTCCCACAGGATAAAGGTTAAAAAATAACTTCTTTTATGGACTATATTACATTATATATGTATACACGTACAAAAAATATATAATATAATATAATATAAAAATTAATGCACCATTGCTATGTGTGTGTACACACACTTTTATTCAGCAAGGACACATTAGTTAAACTGACAAAAGGATACATCAAATTGAGAAATAGTCCCACAAGTTCATGAAAATTTAAATTAAACGTTCAAACGTTAAGCCATGTTTAAGTATCGTATGGCTTGGAGATAGGTGCTTCCCAGTCTGGTTGAATGCGTCGTTTTCGATGAAGCCCCTCCTTCCGAAATACGAAATGTGCTGTGATTGGTTAGCTGGCCCCTGTGTGTTGTTATTAGCAGAGCTTTGCCCGTGTTCGGGAAATATCACGACCCTTCATAACCCACGAGCTCTACTCAGATTTAAATATTAACGATGGCGTCTATTTCAAACCATTTCAAGCTCGATTCAGACCCTGAATGTTCAATGTTAATGAACAAGAGGATTGTGCTGAACAGATTTCAAGCACGGATTTCACAAGACGTTTCAGAGTGGTATTTTTTTTGTTGTAATTTTCTTATGGATACAATGTTATCCACCATTTATTCATATATTTGTCGGAAAACTATTGTAATACAAACAGCAATTGATCACAAAATTATGTATAATTTTCATAAGTGACGGTGGACAGTCTCACAGAAGCAAGAGCTTACAAAAGCTAAAGTAAACACTACATCAATACTGTAATGATAGTTAGCAGGCTATTGGAGGCAAAGCTTTGCCCTTCCTTTACATCTATCATAGTGACTATATAAAGCTTACAATTGGAACTGTTAATAGAAAACACAACTACAAATAATAAGACATACTTACAAGTTGTGATCCATAAACAACAGATTGTCCTGACAAAATGGGAATTGCTACGTCTTTCAGGAGAAGCTTAGGAAAGGGTCCTTATTTTGCAGAACACATTTTTAAGACCCATTCTATGTAAAGGATGTGTGGCTCTTTCATATTTATTCACATTCACACTGAAAGGTATCAAATGTCTTCAGTCTCCATTTCTTTATTTGCATGTGGCACAGAGTGTTAAACATAGACACACATTACACAACGTGCTGTTTTTGTGAATGCCAGCAAACACAAATGGATAAAAGAAGAGAATAAAAAAAGAAAAGGGTTTGGCAGAGGCACCTCACTCAGAGGCACTTCCAGGGGACCAGCACATACTGGGCTTGTCTCCTTCATTGGCACTTTTTTCATATTACTGCCATCATCTGTGCAATTGACTGTGTAATAATAGCTGTGGTTGTGCTGGTGGAAGACTCAAATGAAGCCTAATTGAACTGTAATGACTCTGCTATCCGTCAGCCAATGGCTGTGTGAAGGGACTTGCTCTTCTGCCCCGTGGGTTGCTTGCCCCCAGGTTTCCCACGGCAGCGGTGCCCTCAAAACAGCACAGTCAAGGTCCTGAGCAGTTCCAGACATCCTGCAGGAGCCCTACATGTGGGTTAAGTTTGTCAAGAGGACTGTGTTACAGCTGTGGTACATCTTCAAGTGAAGTATTTCTTTGACAGATGAAGCAAGGGAATTAAAGTTGGATCTGACACCTGCTTGTATGTAACTCTGACACATAATTTATGACTTTACTTTTATATTTGAAAGTGGAATGGCAAAACACATCACCGAATGGAAATTCATCAGATAAGGCATGGCAGAGAATTCATCTTAAGATCTCATTTTGCATGTCAGGTCCCTGGAGGAAACAAAAAATAAACAAATAAATAAATATACATATATATATATATATATACACACACTGTATATATATGTACGCATTGACGGATTGTTAATGATTTATTAATGAAGCTTTTAATCATTGTAAACCATCTGTAGATAAAAAATAAAAAAAGCATGATAATATAAATTGAAAGTTGAATGACATTTGTAAGCAATTCAATTGACATTAAATAATGATCTGTTAATGAATTAGGTTCATTTGTTAACATTGACAAGCACATTATCATATTTCTAGCAATGTGAATGTATATTAATTAATGATCTGTTAAGCATTATGCAATATTTTTTAATGCTTTATTAATGAAAGTTAGTATGAAGTGTTACCTATCATTAGGGCTGGGTAACGTTAAAAAAATTCCGATAACGAAACTGATACCAATACCGATACCTTGACTTCGATACTGGTTCCTGAACAATACTTTTTTTTAATACCAATTTTATGAAATCCATTTTAACATGATTACATTACATATTACCTAAAAGAAACCTTTGGTTTTATTTTTTCAGTTTGTTGACTTTCTTTACAGACTCAATGACTCATATAGGCCACTGGGGGGGAAGAATATATGCCTCACGCTCAAGCGCACGCAAAAAGCTTGCTGCAATGTTGTTGGGATGTGGTGAAAAAATGTGTCGGGAAAAATAGCAAGGAGACATTTTAATTGTTTATTAACTAGTGTTTTCTGATTCAGTGTTGGCTGCAAAGATGAATTTGACGTTGCTGACTCGTCATCTCCACAAAGAAATGCACCATTCATTTGGATTACACAATCAGAGAGTATTTATTTTCGATTCGAATTTGTTTGTTTAAAATGAGACATTTCAAGCTTTCTATATGCCTATTTCTCATGTCTGTGAGGCAAGTAGCCTATACGCTGAGATTCAGTTCATTTATGTGACTCGCAGTCGAAGATGGAGCAACTTTCTGCACTGAAGTGCCTTGGAACACGCAGCTTTGTATGACACATTGACGTAATTTCCACTGAAACAAGAAGCTAGGGCGGGACATGTTGAATGGCTCCTCACCCTTTTCAAATAGCCAATAGCGTTTAGTTTACCTCACATACTGCAAGTCGTCCTTGACAGCAGCTGATGATACGTTGGATTCAATAGTGAATAAATTCTAGCCATTTCATTCTTAACAAACGTACAGTTGGAAAATGGAATAAAACTTGAGCGTTTGAGCAACCGAACACACATCTCCAACCCATATTGCTCCGTGACGTGTCAGCGGTCGCTTTGGCCAGGTGGTATTTATAGCATAGAGAGCGGGACGCTTTAGATTCTAGAGAGCATTTGATTGGACAGAAGATGTGATGAGAAGCTGAAGTCCGTGGTGATGTCATCGTGATCCATTTTAGTGAAAGTGAGAGACTGTAAGTTTTGAATGCTTATATCTCCCAAATGCGAAATTTGTCATTGGTTTGGAACACAACACCAGCTTATTCATAACCTTAAGGCTAACATATTCATACTAAAAGCAAAAAGCTTTTTTTTTTTTTTTTTCAGAGGGCCTTTAAGTGTATTCCGTGCACTGTCAAGTGCTTCATCAGATTTGTTGTGTTGCCGGTCTTGGCAGCAATTATCTTGTCGCAAATATCGCATCGGACGCTGTTGGCCCTGGTGAAATGTAGCCACACTTTTGATCTTTTCCACATTTTTTACATCTATGGAGGTCTGGACGCTTAAAAAACTACAGCTTCGTGTAAGCCATGTCTCTGGGCATAACCAGCGTAAACTAGTGTTTTTCATTGAACAGCCAATCATGCTGCATGCTTAATGGCTCACTGACATTAATGAGATTAACCCCTTAGGTATCGAAATTTGGTACAGAATGACAAGACATTTTTTGATACTCAGTGGTATCAAAGCAATTCGGTCGGTGCCTGAAAAATATCAAAATCGATTCCCAGCCCTACCTATAATTTTTGGTGGTCTTCAGGTTTGAGAGTGAATCATGGTGTAATTGTGTACAATGCATTTGTGTGCCTATTTTCCATACTTTTAACATACTCATTGCACTTGTCATCTACAGTACACGGTTATTTGTCCAACATTTATAGCTGTAAAATATCAGGTTTCAGTTGCTTTGTCACCTGAAAGTCCCTGCTGAAACACTGAGGACTGTCAGCATCTCGCTTATGTTCAGAGAGAGGAAGGTTGATCGTGAACTAACGGTTGGTTTTAATGCTCTGTGTTTGATTTATCTGCGGCTGCCACCATGTACCCTGCGCAATCACCCCAGTCTGTCAGACTGTATTGTGAGGGTCTTGTGTGTGTCACTTCAGCTCAATGTCTCAAATAAATGAAGAGTGATTATTCTGGCATCTGAGCTGAGTGCTTGGGTATTTTTTTATTTATAATAAAGAACAGGAAGGAAATCACAAGCTCAGTGTCAGTTGCCAAGCAATGGATTGATCCTACCGTATCTTAATGGCCATTGTGGGTAAAGAAAAGCTAGTCTGTTTCAACACCTCTGGGTCATTGTCCTCTCTTTGGAGTAGTGCAATCTCTAATGGATTCATGCCACAGGCGGTTGTATGCTTTGTAAACCTCAGAGGTGTTGAAATCACAAAATGCCCATTCCCAGAATGTGGATGAATTAGGTCAAAGAGATATTATCGGACTTTAACTTTGTTCTGTGGGAATGAGTCAAAGCGAAGCCACAGTGTAGTTGTGATGAGGAACAATGTTGAGTACAATCCCGGTATTCCATCTCAGCCCCTGAGGGTGCAAGATAAGGAGTAATTGCCTATTTACTCATCAGAACCCTGAATGAACTGGACAGCAGTATTTGTCTGAGGTCTTTACCATGACAGGCCACCGAGAGAGTCAAAAACATATGATGAGTAGGAGGAGCCCCATTTAAGACTGGGATTACTGAAAAAAACAAAAACACTCTCTTTACTAAATACTAATTTACATAATTTATGCATAATAGTAATACTAGGATATACTAGATAGAACCGCGAGCTCGCACACGCCATGCATGAAATAAATGTGTTAGAGAAGTTGTTTAGTAATTGTTTGCAGCAATTTCAGTGGGGTTTACGCTGTCTTCACTCCCAGGTCGAAAAATACAGAAATCCTTATAAATATGGAAAAATCACTGAAGAATGCATCATGTGTTTCTACATGTATATTGTAGTGTAGTGTATGATCCTCAGTCCTGTAGAGTATGATGCCCAGCTTTTCTCTCTAACAATTTAAGAAGTCGGCAAGTATATGATGCCTGCTGTTTAAAAATCTGTTCAGATTTTAAAAGTCGTGTAGTGTATTTCAGCCTTTAGTCGAAGTATTATTAACTTTTAATAATAATTACTATTATTTTTTAACAGAAACACTGAATGACCAACAATATCTTAAGCACCACCACCAGTCCTAAGTTTAGTTAAAACGACAAATATGCATTTATACATGGTTACTAAGTTTTAGTTCTAAGTACTAAAGTTCTATCATTAAATAGTGCTTGATAATCATAATCTCATAAATATAATGCTTGATTGACTGATGTTAAGAGTGTACGTTCAGATATTTAAAAAGATGTGCCATTTTACAAAGATAAGTTGATTTGGTGGATACAGTGAGGAAAATAAGTATTTGAACACCCTGCTATTTTGCAAGTTCTCCCACTTAGAAATCATGGAGGGGTCTGAAATTGTCATCGTAGGTGCATGTCCACTGTGAGAGACATAATCTAAAAAAAAAAAATCCGGAAATCACAATGTATGATTTTTTAACTATTTATTTGTAGGATACAGCTGCAGGTACAGTAGCCTTTGTTTGCAATTACAGAGGTCAAACGTTTCCTGTAGTTTTTCACCAGGTTTGCACACACTGCAGGAGGGGTTTTGGCCCACTCCTCCACACAGATCTTCTCTAGATCAGTCAGGTTTCTGGGCTGTCGCTGAGAAACACGGAGTTTGAGCTCCCTCTATGCAGCTAACGACCTCAAACAGGTACATCTAATTTAGGATAATAAATGGAGTGGAGGTGGACATTTTAAAGGCAGACTAACAGGTCTTTGAGGGTCAGAATTATAGCTGATAGACAGGTGTTCAAATACTTATTTGCAGCTGTATCATACAAATAAATAGTTAAAAAATCATATATTGTGATTTCTGGATTTTTTTTTTTTGATTATGTCTCTCACAGTGGACATGCACCTACGATGACAATTTCAGACCCCTCCATGATTTCCAAGTGGGAGAACTTGCAAAATAGCAGGGTGTTCAAATACTTATTTTCCTCACTGTATATATATATCAGTCTGGCAAGTTAACTAAAAACTAGCCAATGGCGATTCCATTGCCAAGGTGTGCGTAGAGGATTAGGTGTATCAGTGTAACTGTAATGAGGACTGAGTGGGATCTATGTGCGGTATATTAACACAAAGCAAGTTGAGAGTACAGACAGGCGTGGGTCGAAATACCAGGGAGGGCAAACAACAATATCCAAGGCAGAGCAGTAAACGTGGTTATAACAGGCAGAGGATCAGGGCAGGCAGCAAACAACAATAGAGGCAAACACAAGTGGTGGGCAGGCAGCAAAGGATCGTACAAGGTAATCCAAAGCAGTCAAACACCAGCAGAACAACACAGGAAAAATAGCGTTCAGAAATGTAGCCAGGGGAAACAAGACTTCTCAGTGAGTGTTCACACACACACACACACACACACACACACACACACACACACACACACACACACACACACACACACACACACACACACACACACACACACACACACACACACACACACACACACACACACACACACAAGGTTTAAATAGGTGTGCAGTAATCAGTCCAGGTACAGTATGTGGGGGCTTGGGAAATGTAGTCCAAACTGAATGCTAGCACTCAGGCGGGTGAGACCTCAGATGGCCGATTGAGGAATCTTCACCGGCGTTCATGACAGTAACCTAGTTGAATATTTTTTAGGGGAAATCATCAAGAGTTTTGAGCATTTTTATTGTAATTAAGGGTACGTTTATACGACAACGATGTATTTAAAACATAAACGTTTTTTTCTTTGCATTTTTCACACACAGATGACAACATTATCAAACAAATCTCTGTTCACTCGGACCTGCAAAAAAACGACTAAAACGCTGTTTCATTACAGTAAACTAACCACTACATTCCAAAGTCATAAAGAAATTACAACAAATTACGCTTCACTAGGAATGACATTGAATTTTCTGAAATGACATCCTTTATGACGTATGCGGCCGACAAATGTGACCTCCGAAGGATGCAGTCTTTGAAAGGAGACATGCATACGCATGACTTCACAGGTTCAAGAGATTTGTGTGTTTGTAGTTTACACAAAGACGATAATGCTATCGTTTTCAAAAACTTGCACTTTTAAAAACCCGTTTTCAAACGTTTGCATTTTCAGGCCCTCAAAACGCAGTTGTCGTGTAAATAAATGGTCACAATGCATAAAAAGTTTACTTCTTTTAGTTGAAAACAGTGTCGCTTAAACGGGCCATTAATCTACAGCAGAGTTCAGCACCCTCTGTTGTAATTACTCAGGTCGGAAAGAGTTGTGTAATGACATTGGAAAAGTCTAAGCTGAAAGCAAGCAAGCCAGAGATATTACTAATCTGTAATTACATGTTTACATTTGAGGAGGAGCGATGATATAGATATTAATATATAATTACCTATCTGAGGCTTGAACACAGCTTAGTTTCATTCTGCTAGTCTCATTAATTTTGAAGGTTAGGAACTCGTTTAATGACCTGGAAAATTTCTGAAGTCTTTATCTCAGTTTGTTCCACTGGTCCTTGCAGTTCAATTTGTGCCCTATTCGGCTGCCTTAATTATATTTATAGGATGCTCTTGTTGTTGGCACTAAGCTAAGATATGGTGTTTCTGTGACAAGCAACATACTGTAGTCATTACAGTGTGGAAATTGTTTGGAAAAACATGACAAGGGTAACATTTAATAGTTTTAAAGCATTTGAACCCACATTAGTATTCAGTGGACTCTGTATTACATTGAATTCAGCAAAAAGGTGAACTTATCAGTGCAGAATGCTTTTATTCAAATATTAATAAGTATATTGCATTGAAAGACTGCTCTAGTGATGGAGTATTTATCTAGATTCATTTTACAGATCTCATTCTTATTCTAAATGTTTGTGGTAAAATCATTGATGAGTGCATGGACTTGTGGCTTATTACTTTATTTTCATGCATTTATTCTTGCACAATCAGTTCTGTCCTGAGAGACCCTAGTAATGACAGGATAATGTAATATCTATTTATTCTTTACATATTGCTGTCTATACATATGCAAGTTGAAACAGACCAACCTACTTCCTCCATGTTTCTCACATTTTTGGGGCAACATCAGATGCATACACATTTATTTATGAATGCATTTACTGTCAAGCACAAGTGTAAGTAAATACAAATGTGCACATTGAAAAACTTTGTAAAACATTTTTTGCTTTCATTTTATACTTTAAATAATATACTAAAATACTTTATACGTTTTTATAATATACTAAAAACCAATAATTGGCACTATAATTATTTTAGTGTAGCATACTGAAAGATTCACAGCACAGTTGTGATCACTGCGTTAAAAGAAAAATCGGAAAAAAAAGAAGAAAAAAAACTGCATTAGAATCCCAGTGCTGCTTTCTGATATGACACTGAATGTGTGAAGAAGTTATTGAATAATAATCAGTCCTGGGAAGCGACTTCTCACCCAGAGATCACCGTGGTTCTATTGACCCGCATGTCCATGTCCCTTCTTTAGCGCTGTCTGTCACACCAATCCAAACCTTTTTACCATCAATATCTTTTACAACATATGAACCAAGAGCACATGTATAGTTTAATGACTTGCTAAATAGACAGTCCACACTGAAAATTTTGGATCCAATAAAAAGTTTTAGTATTTTGAAAAATGCTAAATAAAGAATGTAATGATATGTTTAAGATCCCTCGCTGTTTCTTGGCAACTAATTAAATAAATAAGTGAACTCCTTTGAAATACTTCTACAGAGACGGTCAGATGTTCTTAGTTCCATTGAAACTCAAGATGCTATTTTGTACATTTTTACATAAAACTAAATTAAAGAAATTCTAAAATGCATGTAAACTGTTCAGATCGTGCTAATTGTTATGCTAATAATATTTAATTTGTAAAATACGTAAATTAGAAAAATGCTAAACAGAAACATTTTCACTAGAAGTCTCAGACTTTTGGACTTCACTGTACTACTGAATATACTACATTAGCACAGATAGTCTTCTCTCCATTGCCTTCATTCATACTCCTTTAGCAGCTTTCAGGCAAATAATGAAGGCTGTTTCAATGAGGTCAAAGCATTTTAAACTGTACTGGTGTAAAGAGTATCAGACTGTGTCTGTGCAAGAGCACATAACGAGTCTGCTTATACGGACTCACGCAATTATAAACTTTATAGGCTAGAAAGAATCGTGGCAAAACAGAATCTACTGAATATAAATTATTTTGAGTTTCTGAAATTTTGTACAACGATATTATTCCATGTTTTTCTTCTGCGTGTATCTAGTTGATGAAAGTTAATCTGTGAGATTGTAACGTCACGCCAGCAGAGGGAGCCCTCTCCCGAGTACTGACTGTGTGCCACTCCCTCTGCTTCACTGGTTACTTCCTGTTTGTGAGACATTTAAGGATGGCCTGGCTAACAGGCCATTGCTAAGTATTGCCAGTCTACCTGCCTTACTGAGCGTTCTCTTGTCATTGTCTTGTTTATCTTGTGTATGACCTTTGCCAGCTTTGTTCTGTTTTTGCCTCTTGGATTATCCCTTTTTCTCTGTTGTTTGGATTGGACTTCCTCATTGTGTCTTACCTCTGCCTGCCTTAAGTTTATGCTATCTGCCTACTGATTTTGATTTGTTTGCTGTGGATTTTAATAAACAACTGCATATGGATTCTGCCTTGGCTTCCGCCTCATCACATAATACTTCGCCTCCGATGACTCCAGCAGAAGTTGCTAATCTACAGACAGCGTTTGCTTACCAAAGTGACATCCTCAAGGGATACCAAGAACAGCTGGGCAAACTACAGGCTGCTAATGAATACCTCACACAGTATCTCCATTCATTACCACCTCCTATGCCTCAGAAGGTAAGCTTTGCATTACCCAATAAATTTGATGGTTCAGCAGAGCAATGCAAGGGGTTTCTCCGGCAAGTAGAAATCTTTTTCAAACACCAAAAGGATGATTTTGAATCTGATGAGAAGTAATGTGCTTTTCTAATGTCTCTGTTAACTGGTAAAGCAATTGATTGGGCTGCAGCGGTCTGGGAGACAGACAGTATGATTCAAAGATCATATGCATACTTCATTCAACAAATCAGAGATGTGTTTGAATATTCAGCGGGAGGCATGGATTTTTCAACACAACTCATGCAATTGAATCAAGGCCGCTGATCAGCCGCTGATTGCACCATAGAGTTCAGAACGATCGCTGCTCAGAGTGGTTGGAATGATGTTGCACTCAAGGCCATGTTTCAACGAAGTTTGAATGTTGAGTTACAAGCAGAACTCGCGTGGCAAGGGAGAAAACCAATCATTCTCAGAGTATGTGACACTCGCTATCAAGATTGATAACCTCATGCGCAATAGCCCTGCTAAATCCAAGTCACCATCACAGAGAATCACTCCGACAAATCAAACTTCCCAAATATCCAATCCAGTCCTGCCTACTGCTCAATCCAGCCCTGAACCAATGCAGCTAGGAGTTACCAAACTCTCTATGGAGGAGAAATCACGACGGCTGATACACAATTTGTGTTTTTATTGTGGAGAGGCAGGCCAAATTAATGCCGTATGTCCACTAAAAGCCCGGAAGACTACCAAAATTACTAGCCGGGTGAGTGTTGACAATTTTCCTCTCCTTACCACTAAATTCCCCACTATCAGTGTCGAGATTACTACTGAAAATGACATCCCCACACAACCCTGTGACCCACCACTCAAAGTTAACGCTGTTGACAACAAGCCCATTAGAGATGGCATCAACCAACAAACTCTACCCATGCAACTTCAAGTAGGACCATTTCATCTGGAAACCATCTCATTCTACGTGATTGATTCCCCACGCCATGAAATCATCCTAGGGTACCCGTGGCTATCGGTTCACGTCATCTCTTGGCGTCATGGTGAGGTCACGAAACATGTTTCTACCACCTTAGAAACATTGCTAAGCTACGTAACATGTTATCTGTTTCTGATGCAGAAAAGTTAGTTCATGCATTCATGACCTCGAGACTAGATTACTGTAATGCTTTATTAGCTGGTTGTCCTGCATCCTCAATAAACAAGCTACAGTTAGTCCAAAATGCAGCTGCTAGAGTTCTTACTAGGTCAAGAAAATATGATCATATAACACCAATTCTATCGTCTCTACACTGGTTACCTATTAAGTTCCGTATCAATTACAAAGTATTACTACTGACCTATACAGCCCTAAATGGTTTAGCTCCAGTGTATTTAACGGATCTTCTATCGCCCTACAATCCATCGCGCTCTTTAAGATCACTAAATTCGAGGCTTCTGGTCATTCCTAGGATATCTAAGTCCACTAAAGGAGGGAGGGCGTTTTCACATTTAGCTCCTAAACTCTGGAATAGTCTTCCTGATATTGTTCGAGGCTCAGACTCGCTGTCCCAGTTTAAAACTAGATTAAAGACTCTTTAGCCAAGCAGTCACATAATGATTACCTTTTATACTACAGTTAAATCGGATCAAATGCATTAATATTATGAACAGCAGCTATGCTAATTATTTCCCATCTGCTTTTCTGTTGTTATCTCGGGACGCTAGTCAGTTTGTATCCAGCCTCTCATGGAGACTTCAGATGCCCAAACACCCATGAAGAGACGACTCGACGCCTGTGAAGAGACGACTCGACGCCAGCGATGTTATGCCCTAAATTAATACATGATTAACTAACTTTACTTTATTTTTCTATGTACATTTCTGAAATGCACTTTCTGTAAAGCTGCTTTGAAACAATGTGTATTGTGAAAAGCGCTATACAAATAAATTTGAATTGAATTGAATTGAATTACGCAATGGTCACAATTATGCAATACACACTGTCTAAGCACCATAGTTACTAAGCCGTGCTTAACCACAAGTATTGAAAGTCCTGATTCTAAATCAGTGACCATTCCATCATGTTACCAAGAATATCAAGAAGTCTTCAGCAAGACTAAAGTGACCCTTCTTCCACCTCATCGTTCCTGGGATTGTGCCATTGACCTCCTGCCCAATGCGATGCCTCCCAAAAGTAAGGTCTATCCCCTATCACACCCAGAAACTCAGGCCATGGAGGAATACATTGAAGAAGCTCTCAGTTCTGGTTTCATTCGTCCATCTACTTCTCCAGCGGCTGCAGGCTTCTTCTTCGTAGAAAAGAAGGATGGAGGACTTCGGCCTTGCATTGACTACAGAGGTTTGAACAATGTCACCGTTAAATTCAGTTATCCATTACCATTAGTACCTTCTGCCCTAGAACAACTCCGAGAGGCAACAATTTACACCAATCTAGACCTCAGGAGCGCCTACAACCTCATCAGAATCAAAGAAGGGGATGAGTGGAAAACAGCATTTCTGACCACTAGGGGGCACTATGAATACCAGGTTATGCCATATGGGCTAGCCAATGCACCGGCAGTCTTTCAGTCTTTCATCAATGAGATCTTCAGATACATCCTGAACAAGTACGTTGTTGCATAGATTGACGATATTCTCATTTACTCCAAGTCTGAAAGTGAACATAAGGATCATGTCAAGACTGTGCTATTCAGACTACTAGAGAATCAACTTTATGTAAAAGCTGAGAAGTGTGAATTCCATGTAAAGCGAACCTCATTCCTGGGATATAACATCAGCCATCAAGGTGTAGAAATGGCCAATTCGAAGATTACAGCAGTCACTGAATGGCCCCAACCAACCACAGTCAAGGAACTTCAGCGCTTCTTAGGATTTGCCAACTTCTATCGACGCTTTATCTGTAATTATAGCATTACAGCTGCTCCACTGACGTCCCTGCTGAAAGGTAAACCTTCAAAATTACAATGGACTGAAAATGCCACACAAGCCTTCACTAAACTCAAGAACAGTTTCACGACAGCACCCATCCTCAAACATCCAGATCCCAACCTGCCGTTTGTAGTAGAAGTTGACGCTTCAGACAATGGAATTGGTGCAGTGCTCTCTCAACGCCATGGACAGCCAGGCAAGCTCTATCCTTGTGCATATTTTTCAAGAAAACTCACTGACGCAGAACGCAACTATGATGTCGGCAACAAGGAACTTCTATCTATGAAAGCCGCAATAGAAGAATGGAGACACTGGCTGGAGGGTTCCACTCACCCATTCCAGGTTATAATGGACCATAAGAGTACGTCAAGAGTGCCAAGAGACTAAATCCTCGACAAGGACGCTGATCACTTTTCTTCACAAGATTCCAATTTACCGTAACCTACAGACCTGGCAGTAAAAACAGCAAGGCTGATGCCCTATCCAGGCGACATGATCATCCCCAAACAGAATCCATGCCAGAATTCACACTCCACCATCAGTAATCATTGCACCTGTTACATGGGATTTGATGGAGAAATTTCAAAGAGAACAACAGAATGAACCAACTCCACAAGGTTGTCCCCTCAACAAGCACTATGTTCCTGTAAATCGTCGTACAAGAGTCATGCAATGGGTCTATACATCACTCTGCTCAGGTCATCCAGGTATCTCAAGAACTCTTTGTCTCACAGAGTCCAACGGTCAAGTGGAAAGATTGAATCAAGAGATTGGCAGGTATCTACGGCCATACTGTGGTCATGAACAGCATCGCTGGGCAGAGTTTCTACCATGGGCAGAGTACGCGCAGAACTCTTTAAGACATTCATCCACTGGTATCACCCCATTTCAATGCGTGCTTGGATACCAACCCCCTATGTTCCCGTGGTCAGGAGAACCATCTATGGTACCTGCAGTCGATGACTGGAGTCATCGTAGCGAGAGCGTGTGGAACACTCTGCAAAGGGCTGTTAGGAACCAGGAGATCCAGGCCAATAGACGACGTCGCCCACATCCTCCCTACCAACCTGGTCAAAGGGTCTGGCTCTCCACACGGGACTTCAAGTTGCGGCTACCAAGCAAGAAACTAAGCCCAAGGTTTTTAGGCCCATTTAAAATAATAAGATAGATAAATGAGGTCATGTCTCCCCCTCCTTCCATGTTTCCCTCCTCAAACCGGTCCACCCAGGTGCTCACCCCAACATTGAGAACCAGGAGCCACCTCCACCGCTGGAGATTGATGGATCCCCTGCTTATGCGGTAAAGGAGTTGGACTCAAGAAGGAGAGGGGGTCAGCTCCAATATTTGGTGGACTGGGAGGGGTACGGACCTGAAGAGAGATCTTGGGTAGTCGCCCATGACATCTTGGATCCATCACTTATCAAAGACTCGAACCAGACCCGATCGTCCAGCACCACGACCACGGGGACGTCCTCGTCGAGCGCCAGGAGTCGCTCCTAGGGTGGGGGATTCTTCAACATCACGCCAGCAGAGGGAGCCCTCTCCCGAGTACTGACTGTGTGCCACTCCCTCTGCTTCACTGGTTACTTCCTGTTTGTGAGACATTTAAGCAAGGCTAACAGGCCATCGCGAAGTATTGCCAGTCTACCTGCCTTAATGAGCGTTCTCTTGTCATTGTCTTGTTTATCTTGTGTATGACCTTTGCCAGCTTTGTTCTGTTTTTGCCTCTTGGATTATCCCTTTTGCTCTGTTGTTTGGATTGGACTTCCTCATTGTGTCTTACCTCTGCCTGCCTTAAGTTTATGCTATCTGCCTACCGATTTTGATTTGTTTGCTGTGGATTTTAATAAACGACTGCATATGGATTCTGCCTCGGCTTCCGCCTTATCACAGAGATGAGAAAACAAACAGATCTCCATCTGTATGAAGTGATTACAGTATAAGATTGTTCATAGCGTTTGGACTGACTTCTTTATTTATTTCAGCTCTTTTACACTATTCCAGTTTGTATAAGTAGCTGGTGAACTTAAGAAGATGAATAAAATTGTATTAAAAAAAAAAAAAAAAAATAGCAACTGTGAATCTATATAATATGAGAGGGGAACATTTTATTTTGTGATTTGCTTATCTCCACCTGTACTGTACTGCACTCAATCATCACTCCACCCCTATGTTTGACTTTTAGCAGAGAAATATACTTTTTTATGGACAGACCACTTATCCTATTTCTATGGTGCAGACAGATAACAGCCAAAACTGCTTGGGAAAAAAGTTAACAACTCAAAAGTTACCCTCTTAATTCATTTCCAATGAAAGAGGAAAAGAGAGTGGGTGGAATCCTGTGAAACTGGAGAGGGTGTCTGAGAGATGTCTCCACACACAACGCCTCACACCGCACCGGATAACGCTGACGCTCTGTGACTTGATACACCACTGCTCAGAGTAAATAGTTTCACAACTAATTTATATATTTATTCATTTTCTAATGGAGTCATACACTGTGAATTTTGAACTGAATACAACACATGTAAAACATATATAGACGAATAAGCTAAAACATTATGACCACCTGCTAATATCCTGTTGGTCCTCCACGTGCTGCCAAAACCTGCCGGGGCATGGACTCTATAAGACCCTTGAAGTGGTATCTGGCACCAAGACGTTTGCAACAGATCCTTCAAGTCCCATAGGTTACGAGGTGGAACCACCATGGATTGAACTTGTTGGTCCAGCACATCAAACAGATGCTCAGTTGGATTGAAATCTGGCGAATTTGGAGGCCAGGAGAACACCTTTTACTCTTCATCATGTTCCTCAAACTATTCCTGAACAAAGTGTGTAGTGTGGCAGGGTGTATTATCCTGCTTAAAGAGGCCACTTCCACTAGCGAACACCATTGTCATGAAGGGGTGTACTTAGTCTGCAACAATGTTTAAGATAGGTGGCACATGTAAAATTTAGTCCACATAAATGGCTGGACCCAGGGTTTCCCAGCAGAACATTGCCCAGTGCATCACGCTCACTCCACCGGCTTGTCGTCGTCCCACAGTGCATCCTATTGCAATCCCTTTCCCAGGTAAACGCTGCACACGTTCACAGCCATCCATATGATGTAAAAGAAAATGAATTCATCGGACCAGGCAACCTTCTTCCACTGCTCTAAGGTCCAGTTCCTACAATCGCATGGCCATTGTAGGCGCTTTCAACGGTGCAGGAGTCATCATAGGCACTCTGATTGGTCTGATTGGTAGACTGCGCCTGCCATAGTAGACCATCTGTTTGCTTGAATCAGACGAGATAGCCTCCGTTGCCCTCATGCATCGATGAGCCTTGTGCACCCTGTCGCTGCTTTGTCCCTCCTTGGACCACTGTTGGTAAATCCTTACCACAAGCCATGCTGTTTCAGAGATATTATGACCCAGTCGCCTAGCCATAACAATCTGGCCCTTGTCAAAGTCGCTCAGATCTTTATTTCTGCCCATTTCTCCTGCAACCAACATGTTGATTATGAGAACTGATTGTTTGCTTACCATATAATCTACCCTGACCTTAAAGGGCACCTATTATGCCCCTTTTTACAAGATGTAATATTGGTCTTGGGTGTCCCCAGAATGTATTTGTGAAGTTTCAGCACAAAATACCCCACAGTTCATTTATTATAACCATTTGAAAATGTCATTTTTGGGGCCTGTTTTAAAAAGAGCTGTTTTGGTGTGTACCACCTTAAATGTAAATGAGCTGCATATCCCCGCCCTGCTGGACCCAGATGATGAAGAGACTCCGGCAGAAGAAACACGAATGAGAATGGACCAAGACGTCTCGGAATGGTTATTTGATACATTTAAGTACTTAATATAGAGTTTTAATCGCGTCCCCTTTGTAATTATGGATGTGCAACACACACACACACACACACACACATTATGATAACTTTCGCGCAATTTTTTGAAACTACACACACACAAATACTGTGATAACGTTTGCTAAGTAGAAACTAAATTATATTTATGCGAGGGGTGCTGTTGCGTCATGTTGACATTACTTGTACAGGTGCTTATGTGGCAAATGTGAGAAGATCGCTACAGAACCAGAAAACATGAGCATGCACGAGCTAATCATAGCTTACATTAACTTTTACTAGCAGTGATTTTAAATGGATTTCTCCAAATAGCATGCCAAACTTGACCTGTCACGTAGAAACTTCGCGACTGAGGCATCAGTGGGAAGCCCAACCTGTGTTTTGAGCGCACACCATCATGTGAATCGTGTGCACGAGCACGTACGACGGCCTTACGTAAACATATCACCAGAATGATTGACACTTAGGAGGACCAATAGTCTTGATGATCCACCCGGAAAAAGAAAATCCTCTGCTATACGTTTAATTGCAATACAACATGAACACAATAAGTACATTGTACCTAATTATTTTTTGGATATAAGTACATAGTAGTTAAAGACAGTGTGACCAAAAATATTTTTTAAAACATATTTTCATCGCTTTCACAAACTAAGAACACAAAGTCAACAATTCATAAAGATATCTGTCTGAAGTCTGAGCACAGTGATTTTCAACACACATTTTACTATATTATGTTTTGTAAATATTTCTTAAATATTTACAAAAATATATATATTTTATATATAGTGGTTTTCACCACTATTTAATATTTTTCTTTATTAAATAATTTTTTTATATTTACTAAAAATATTATTTAAAATGTTGTTTTCACTACTTTATAATATTTTACTAGATTATATTGTTTTGTAAAAAAAAAAAAAAAAAAAAAAAAGTCAGTATCAGTATTTGTCCATTATTTTTCATCAGTAGGATAAATGTACAGTACATGCTGCTTTGCTGTGTACTCTGACCCAGCAGTTAGTGCAAAAAGCTACATTTAGTAAATGCCTATATGATGACTGACGGCCTTATGACAACTGTCATTATGAAAAATAATGATAATGGAACAAAGTGTTTGCTACCTCCAAGACTAGCATTATCCTTAAAAGCAATGCATTAAGAGCACTATCCCTTGCTGTGCTAATCGTTCACTACGCAATACTTCAGTATATACGTTAAATAATAATTGAATCTGTAAAAGAAACCCACACTTCAGTATAGATGCTTTTGAGGTGCTAAAGGTACTAAAGATATGTGCTTTTTACTGAATCCATTGTAAGAACGCACAATTTATGCATCACAGCCAACTACGGAACTGCCAGCATTGGATTTATGCAGTGAAAACTGCATTGAGACTGTTTGGCAGCTCAGAAGTTGTCATTTCATGCTTAGTCCTCACATAAAGTTTAACTTTAAAGTTGTAATATCAAGTTCTGATGTAAGGTGACTCTTACAAACAATTTGTTTAAAGCTTCACAGCACCTCTTCAATAGCGTACAGCAATTATAAAATACTACATTCACACTGAAGGATTGGCTGATAGCTATAATAGGACTATGAGAACACCTGGGTCCATTCTTGTTTCAGTATTTAAAACACCTCAAATCCGTTCCTCGCCATGCCATACCTCATTTTTAAGGGTGGCACTTAAAACACAGTGATAGCACATTACGCAATGAAAATGACTTCTTCTATCATCGACCGCTTCCAACAGGACACGCCATCAGAAACGTTGAGATTTAATATTAGCGCTGAGCGAAGACATATGACAAGCCTTCTCTAGGGGATCACACATCATCATTGTTTGGCTAATGGACTTTGTCTGAGCTGCACACACACAAAAAACCAAAACCAAAAAACAGGATGATTAATGATCAAATCAAATGTTCAAATTAAAAGTAATTAAGAGAGGGCATAGATGTGGAAGCAATTAACTCCCATAGTTGGATTCTCTTGTTGGCATTCAGCATTATTATTTGCACTCTCTGCGCAGTCACTCCAGTGGAGTCCATGTGGACCTCTATGCCCTTCGTCTTTCAATCCCCTACTGTGCAACTTCCCGGAGCCCAGAGGCCATTTGTCAGAGGTTGGCATGGGTTGTAGAGACAAAGTGTGGGGCATCCCAGGGCACAGTCTATAAGAACAGCTCCCCAGTAACGCAGTAATACCCCTGCAGTGGGACAAAGATGTATCTGATCCTTACAGAAGTGTGCAGACACCCACTGGGAGCATTTGTTGTACTGTAAGAAAAAAGAACAGGCGTCGATCTTGAGGTAAAGATGTTGTCTTTATTGTTGTGTAGCGGATTCAGACTGATCCTGAACTTTGAAAACCCAAATCTTTTATTGCCAAATCAGTTTGCACACCACAATAAAAAATAAATAATGGAATGCTTCCCAGGGCTCAAAAAAAAAAAAAAAAAGACTAAGGAGCTCCTAGGTCCTAAAATTAAACAGATATCTTTTTATATCAGTTTATGATTCATGGTAACTGACTGAATCGGTTCATAAATCTTTTGTTTGCGAATCTTGCTGTGTGCTTTGTTGCATGCTGCAAAAACTGTCTGGCATACGGTTAAAACAAAAATGACATCGGACTGAAACTCATGAAGGCACACCAATTTTACTGTTGGTGACCACCCTTTTTCTGGGTTTACCACCCTAGTTTTGAAGGGACACACAAGTATGGACCTGTCTTTGTGTTTATTGAAGTGAAACCACCTGGGGAATGACAAAAAAACAACAACTATATATATATATGTTGTTTGTTCCTGCTGGTGAAATGACAGACTTGTTTGCACCAATAATATTAGTCCACGATTCTAGGTTATCATGCCTTGGTTTATCTTTCTTTCTTTCTTTCTTTCTTTCTTTCTTTCTTTCTTTCTTTCTTTCTTTCTTTCTTTCTTTCTTTCTTTCTTTCCTAAATTACTTTCTTTCTTCATAAGGGTTTTCATTTTGTTTGGATGGATGGTCATTTATCATCTGACTGTAAGGGTGTGAAGGGTTTGCTGACCTGGGAAAAAAATCAAACCCATAACTGATTTAATGTGTACAGTATATGTCTCTGGAAATCTAATATGAAGCTAAAGTAACTGTGCAGGCTTAGTGCAAAAATAAATAAGAATGTGGTAAATAAAGATGGAGATTTAGACCATAAAATATATTTTTTAGAAATGCACACCTATCAGCTCAGTTTCCCATTGTTATGACTGTAACCTCGTTTCCCTGAGGGAACGAGACGCTGCGTCGATTGACACTAAGGGAACTGAGCTAGAATCAACCAGTCGTCGATGTAGGTCATGATGCGAATACCCTGCAGACGCAGTGGCGCCGGAGCTGCATCTACGCATTTCGTGAAAGTGCGGGGTGATAGTGCTAGGCCAAACGGAAGAACTCAATATTGGTATTTGCCCCCCGAAAGCAAACCTCAGGAACTTCCTGTGATATGGAAGGATGGAAATGTGGAAGTATGCGTCCTTGAGATCTTTCGTGACAAACAAGTCCTTGGATCTGATCTGTGGCACGATTTGTCTCAGTGTTAACATTTTGAACTTTAGCTGCATGACTGATTCGTTCAGAACTCTCAGATCGAAAATGGGACGCAATCCCCCATCCTTCTTGGAACGATGAAATACCAACTGTAAAAACCCGGTTTCCCTGCTGGAGGGAGGTACATGTTCTATGGTCCCTTTCTCCAACAAGTTTTTCACTTCTTGTTCCATTACCAGAATCTGCTCGGGGCCCACCACGGTGGATAGGACCCCCATAAACCTGGGCGGGCGAGACCCGAACTGTATTTGCTAACCCTTTTCTATGTTCTGCAGGACCCAACGAGAAATATTTGACAGTAGCTTCCATGCTGTCAAAAATTCTACTAGAGGTACCAGCCTCTCAAGACTGGCTTCTGGATTTTGTTGTTGTTGTGCAATCAGCCTCGATGCCCTGTAACGGCAAACCGGCAGGGAACGACCAAACTGACTGCTCTAGGACCCTCCTCAGAGGGGGCAGGCATCCCAGGACCACTACGTTTCCGGGTGGATCCTGAGATATGTGTTCGCCGGAGACCACTGCGCCCTGAAGCACACGAGGTGGCAGGGTTAGCATAACGGTCCCCTGAGGGCACTGTAAAAATGAGGTGTTGACCGCTCTGCTTCGGGGGGGGACTGCCCTGATTGGCCTGCGTCCTCGGACGTCAGGACCTTTTTCCTGCAGCCTTCTTGGAAATAATGATGGTCCTCAGATCCGTCTTACCCCTCAAAGGCAGCGGTTGAGAGCGCTCTCCGTGTCCCCAGTCTTTTTGACACTCTGTTTCTGTATGGCACGATGTGAGGAGCTGGCTTTTGATGTTTGGGGCTGCTCCCGCTTAGCAGTCCCGGAGACATGTGTGCGACGAGGGAGGAATTTCTGGAATGCAGCCGCCTGTTTAGCTGACTCCTGAAACCTCTCGATAACCGAATTCACTGCGTCGCCGAAGAGGCCAGAAGGTGACAGAGGTGCATCCATTAAAAAGTTTTTATCTTTCTCTTTGAAATTACTAAGACTGAGACAGAGATGTCTCTCAGTGGCCACCAGGGCTGCCATAGAATGGCCAATAGTTTTAGCCGTCTTCTTAGCGGCCCTGAGAGAAAAATCTGTGGCCCCACGCAGTTCGCAAACCGCGTTCGGGCCAATACCCCCGCCCTCATCAAGGTCTCCTAACAATTCAGCCTGGTAAGCCTGCAGCAGTGACATGGTGTGTAGGCACGCTGCAGTCTGTCCAGCAGCTGAATAAGCCTTACCCACCAAAGCTGATGTTGTTATGACTGGCTTGGTGGGTAATACCGGGGCCTTAAGGGAAGATGCTGATTCAGGGGAAAGATAGCTCGCAAGCATCTCTTCCACCTTTATTATTATTATTATTATTTCCTTTATTTAACCAGGAGAATCATATGGAGATATTACTATCTCTTTCCAGAGAGACCTGGTCAAGACGGCAGCACATAAAGTTTCACAAAAAAGAATCACAAAATGACAATACCACAATATACACATTCAAGAACTAAATATATTGTAGCAAATCAAGAAAAACAATTACAAGTGTCCTTTAAAACATTGTGCAAGAGACGTTTAAAAGTGCTCAGGGTTGGAAGTGCATCTAGATTAAGTGCATTTTGCAATTCATTCCAAGCCCAAGGAGCATAAAAAGAAAAAGCACCGTTAGCAGATTCTGACAATACCCATTGCCTATCACATATGGATAAGAATGTCGATTTGAAATAATCCCAAGCCAGAGTAACATCTGGCATACATGAAACAACACAAAAGGGAGGATGACGACAGCCAGTCCCAGTTAAAATCGCCAAGTATAATCAATTAATATTTATTCAAATCATGAATGAAATCTGCAAGTACATACCTCACTTGAAGATGTTGAAGGTGGGCGATAAAGTCCAGCCACAATCATATCGGAACCAGAAGGAAGATTTAGTTTGAGCGCTAAAAGTTCAAAGCCATTTGGTTTTCTGAGTGACAGTATGCAGGAACAGTTTAAATTAGATTTCACATATATTGCAACTACCCCTCCTTTTTAGCCATGTCTCAGTAAAGACCATTATGTCTGCACCAGTCGTGTCGGCCCAAACTCTTTCAGATAAAAAAAAAAAAAAAAACGTAATGCATTTGCAGATTTGAATTCGTCAGGCATTTGAAGTTGGGCTAACGTTGGACCCGGGTTGGGGTGACCATTACCCGATAATAGAAGCAAGATGAGAACTAACCACGATCTCCTTGCTGGGCCTTCCGTCGTTGGATCTTTACAACAGGTAGGTGTCGTATGGGCTGAGAATCTCCTGTTCCCATGCAACCACAAGCAGCGTACTCCACGCAATATATCTCCAGAAGAGAATAACGATTCACAAGAAATGTCTCTCCAGGATAGCCAGATCATCAGGCTATGATCACTAAGCAATCCCGGTGCAGTCCCGGCACACAGATCATGCCACTGAGGCCGCTGACAAAGCGCAGTTACCTCACGATGACTCTCGCTGCTTTCGTCAGTATCCACCAAAAGGCACACCAGTCCCAGATATCCACAAAGTCATTCAGTAACATAAATAAAACAAAACAATTTATATACGCATTTTAATTTTTAAACATTGTCTGGCCGCACACACCATAAAAAAACTATAATTATAACACTTTGATTAAACAATGGAAGACAGACCACCGAACAAGTCTACAAACAAGTCGCCATCTTGGATACGAGGAAACAAGATGCCATCTTTGGCACCTCCCCATAATCGTGCTTGTTGTATATTAACATTTGTATTTGAATACTATTAATTTTTACTTGAGTTGACTTTTGATCTTGTTTGTTATTGGCTGTGAGAGCAACAGTGTTTGTGATTGGCTGTGAGAGCACCCAATAAAAAGGAGCGCGCCTTCAAGTGTGTGCGCAGTATACCAGAGCACTTTAAGTGAATTGTATGAGTTCCTAACTGAAAAACTCTTTGGTTAATCAGCAAATAAAATCATCAAAATCAAGACTATTCGTCATCGTATTTGTTTCACTAGTAAATACATGACAGTGCTCTTTATAGTTTGTGATAGAGGAATAGTGAGATGTTTGTGGACTATAAACTCTATATCAGGGGTGCCCAACCCTGCTCCTGCCGATCGACTGTCCTGCACAGTTCATCTCCAACCCTAATGAAACACACCTGCCTTTAATTTTCAAGCGATCCTGAAGACGTTAATTGGTTGCTTCAGGTGTGTTTGATTAGGGTTGGAGAGAAACTGTGCAGGACAGTCGATCGGCAGGAGCAGGGTTGGGCACCCCTGCTCTATATGAAACTGATTTATCTCACGTTCTCTACACCTCACTTTGGAGATCGGGGAAAAACGGAAGGCCCTGGCGTTGAGGTTGTGAACGAGAGGGCAGGAAGCGTTCGTCTAGTTTGCTTCTAGAACGAACGTCCTGCTTATCTGCCGGCCAATCGATGCTTAATCTTTCGACCGCTCTAGTTACAACCTCAACAAGCTCCTCAAAAGCATGAGACTGAGGTGGCGAGTCCTCAGCATCTCCTGCTTCGATTAATTAAAGCACCTCGCAGATTAATATTGAAAAAAACATTTGTCAATATAGAATAATATTTATACAAAGACAATGTATGGCAGAATATATGGCAATTGTATCACTGATTCATCTACATGAGCTATTGGTGTTTAAACCCTGAGGATTGCTGCTTGCCGCTAGATTTTAGTTTGTTTAATTACAACATTTATTTGTTTAAAATTATGATGCATTTTGGATGTTTTATTATTGAAAATTGCAGCATTATGTTGACAAAGGTGACAGCATGGCAATGACAATCTAAGGAAAGGCTAAGATAAACATTGATCTTTTTCCTGCCCTCTAATCGCAGATTGGCTAAATCCCCTGGCAGTGACTTCCCTCGAGCTGGAATTCCAGTTTCTGGAAATAAAGCTGCTGATGGTAAGTGCTCAGTGCATTCCCAAGAGAAGATAAATTGATTCAATACTGTAGGTTTAGAAGCTGCAGTGGCCGTTGTGGGAACGCTGGTGGCAGATTTGCAGTGCTAATTGAGCATAAGCATAGGTGCAGGATGCCTGTTTATTAAAGGTAATTGTGACACCGACAGGCATCCTTTAGCATGTCATATTTCATAGAAGTTAAATAATTTGGTGCAGATATTAGTGTCTTTTGACTGTTGACTCTAATAGGCCTCCTACATCTTATTTGACTTATTCGTCTTGCTACTTACTAGGCAGTGGCAGGTGGCATTATGGTATTTAAAGGTGAACTAAGTAACTTTTTTACCTTAACTGAACAGCTTCGGAGTCATTGGAATGGTTATATTACTTATTTCGGGTTGAATGGTGGTCGTTTCGCACCCCCCTGGTGCCCGTGAGCGGAAAATTCGCACTTGCAACTTTGAGCCGGCGGGACGCCTCGCAGGAAGTATCGCGTGATATCAGGTCTCGCGATGTAAACAATTGCTTTACGGCCAAAAGAAATCTGCTAAAATGCTGTCATTATTGCGCTCCCTCATGCTGTTCGAACCCGAATGAAGAACATGTTTTAAAGAATGTCCCATCTGCTTTGATGTCGTTGATCTACTAGCCTCTGCTGTCTGAGAATCGCCAACGAGTTTTTACAACAGTGTTGTCAAATATCTATTCCGAAGCTGTGGGGGGAGCTCTAGAGAGAAACCTGCGAGCAAAAAGCGAGAATACAGCGAAGAAATCCCGAAACTACTGAGCCCTGCTTTAATTGGAAAGAAATCTACAGAGCAGATGGTCACGGAAAAAAAAAAAAAAAAAAAAAAGAAACTTAGCGTTCTCTCGCAAAAGTTTTGCTTTCCCCCGAGAAACTTTGCATTCGAATGCAAAGTTTCTCGGGAAACGCAAACAATTTGCGAGTGAACGCTAAGTTTCTCGGCGGAACAACACATTTTTGAAAGAACACAAAGTTTCTTGGGGAATGCAACACATTTACAAGAGAACATAAGTCGTTTGGCTTTGACTTATTTTTCCTCCCATCTAATTTTTTTCCCCCATGTCCCCTTCAGGGGCTCCGTAGAAATCTGTAAGCAAGCTGAGTCATCAATATTTTGATCACTTTTAGAGAAAGGCTGTGAAATTTTAATGTATATGTTTGGTAATTAATTTAGTTAATTTTGTCAACTTTTAGGAATAGATAACTAAAAAACACAAAACTCCAATTTTGATTTCATGAGATTTCAAACGACAGATTTCAATTTAAAACAAATATACAATTTGCCTCTGGCACCTATTTAATCAGAAAGTGCAATAGATCAGATGAGCTGTTTATATTTTTAGCATTTAAAGACAGGATCTGTGTAGAGCACATGGATGTAGTCGTGAAATGGCACATCATCTGATTGCAGGCTAGCTTTAGGGTAAAATCCATGTTATTTCCACAGAATTATATATAATATCGACTGTATTATGTTAGAACAGCACAAGTCCAATCTCTGTATTTATGAAGACACATGCCGTCTCCTGACATTAGGTTTCTTATGTATGGTGGACATGATTGCTGTCATGGGAGGAATGAGCGAATGCACTGCCATGAATAATTGAGTTTGGCAGAGAAAACGCTTGCTCTTTATGAGCTGGTCTTGGCAAGATGTCATTGGGAAGAACATTATGCTCCACAGTGAGATTGAAAGTACTGACCAAATAAAGGACAGCTTTGTTTTAGCCTAAAATAGTCTAGTGGCCTAATTATCCAATGATAGTGTTATTTTTGGAGTTAAAACCGAGATGACCAGATGTCATTCTGTCACATACTGGCTCTAGTCTTTGAAAGACTTTCTGAATGCAACTTTTAGAAATAATCAGCAATTTTTAAGTTGTCTGCGGGGGCAGTTCTAAGCATGTCAACAAGCTTGACTTGAGCGATCCATCTACTTCAGCAACCCCAAATCCAGTGTTTTTTTTTATGTTTTATGTTTTTATGTTTTTTTTTTTTCATGAAAATGATCAAATGTTTGTGAATATTTTTACTGCTTGAATATGTACATATTTCTATTCAGCTGACTTGACAGCTCATGAAACCATGCACTTGTATACTACTTAATAGAGAGCACTCTCATATGTTTGCTTCTGTTATAATCAGAGTATTTTTTAGTTTATAGATCATTGTTTCATTGTGTAGCAATTCATCAGTGTATCTGTAATGATACTGGAGACAGGTTTTTATAATTATTCCCATTGCAGGAGCTTTATTGTATAAGACACAGTGAAGATTCGTGGAAGCTGCATAGGATTACCAAAGGCAAGTATTCAAAAGTATTCAATGGTAAGTACGATAACAGTCTTTAGTATGCTGCAGATGACAGAACACAGGTAGTCTTCACAGGATGCAATATACACAGTCTAGAAATCGGCAGTGGAACATAACTCAGGCAAGTATAACAGATAGTGATAATCACTGTCTTTTCAGTGTGCAATCCATATAAAGCAGAAAGCTGCATTAACAGGAGGACATCAATCTAGAACTTAACTCAGGTTAATATCCACAGGTTAAATAGGCCACAGACATTGGCACACAGCAGAAAGCATAACTCTGGAGAGTATTTACAGGTAGATTCCACGAAACCCCTTGCAACACATCAAAACTAAGGGCTGTGTCAACAGGTCACTTCTTTTAGTCCTTGTTAAATGATATTGTGGCGAGCAGGACGAGGCCGAGGGCCGTGAGAGGGCGGCACGAGGCCGGTGGCGTGATTGCTGATGAGCGACACCTGCGCGACGCACCGGTCTCGAATCTCTCACGGAGGAGCGGAAGCATAAAGGAGGAGCGACGACAGTGAAGAGAGAGAGAGGACAGGCCTGATTTTTAGTTGATGTTTTGTTTTTGGTTTGTGTTGCCAGCAGTCGTCCGTGAGGGGCTGCTGGCTTTTACTTTCATTTTTGTATTTGTGTATTTATTTATTAAAATATGTGGAATGTTCGCCGGTTCCCGCCTCCTTCTTCCCGTAACATCTGAACCTCGTTACAATACTATTACTTTTTTTAGGTATATACATAAACACGCAATACAGCCAAATTACTCCACGTCATTTATTTTTGTGGAAAGCCAGTGCAGGCCTGAGCGGCGGTCATATTTTGTACCGCGATGCGGTACATCTAGTCTAGAATAGATATGGAATAAATAGCATTCAATACAAATGAGTAGGCTATCTCTCATATTGAAATCGAGTTTTTATGTGAAAGATTTGCTTTGTTGTGCATTTTAGTCATATTACAAAATAATTTATTGAGGCCAAACATAAAATAACATTAAACTGTCAGTTCACCACGTGACAGCAGCAAGCAGGCAGGCTCCTGATTGGTTAACGCGGCGCGAATTGACGCAGAAGTTCAGATTTTTCAACTCGGGCGGCAGACGCGAATTCGCGTCAAACGCATGATGCACAAAAAGCACAATTCGCGCTTAACGCGCCAGACGCTCAATTCGCATCTAGTTCGCGCGAATGAGGCGAATTCGCGTCTACCGCGCCGCGCTAAACGCCTCATTCGCGCCGCAAGACCTCCAGACGCGCGTAAACGCGTCTTACCATTGACTTACGCCGGTTTCACACCGCAAGCATCAGCGGCGCGTGAGCAGCGCGTATTTTTTTCGGCGTCCATGTTATTCAATGAGTGCATTCACACCGCACGCAGAAGCGGCGCGGCAGCGCGTAGCAGGAGCAGAGCAGGAACAGCAGTGCCGCGATAGTTTCGGCGCCCAGTCTATTTTTAACGCGCCGCTTACGCTGAATTAAAGTGACAATGCATTGATCATGGCCAAAATACACCGCAGTTTTATCCAAAAAGCGCACTGATGATATCTATTGTGTTTTAAACAGTCAATCAAATGACCAACAGCAATTTAAAAAGAAAACAAATGTCCAAAAACAAACTTGTTGCCTGAACAATAAAAACAAAGATGAACCAAAAGTTATATACATGAAATGATTAATAAAATAAGCTTCTTGACAAGTATTTTCTCTTAAATGTATTTGAAAACGAAATAAAGCAATGCTACCCATTATAGAGTACTCTGTCAGTACACACGCTGCGGTTCAGCCGCGCGTGACAAACGCTGCCAGTGTGAAAGCAAAACGCGCGTGTCCTGCTCCTGCTCACCATATGCACTGCTCCTGCGCTGCTTACGCTCTGCTAATGCATGCAGTGTGAAACCGGCATTAACATTGAAATCACTCGCGCCAGACGCATATTCGCGTTTGGTGTGAACGCAGCATGCAACGTGACGCACGTCTAAATTCTCCTCCCCCTTCACATGGTCACAATCATTTTAATTTATAAATACTACCTTTGCAGTTTATATAAACCACACATCTCACATATTTCAACAGGGTATATTGCTTTATTATTATTTATTATGAATTTCTTAAATAAACAAACTTAAACAACATAAGGGCAGATCCTTTGAGCGTTGCTGATGACGCGCTGAAGTGACGCTGGCTTGAGTGATCAAGTATTCCAATGTAAAAAAAAAGTTACATTCGATTCCTCCGTCCTCGCGAGGAAAGGAAACGAGGATGCACAAATAAGAAATGAGAAGCACCCCAAGATAGGCGGATAAGCAGCTTTGACTTGTCTTCAGAACAGCTCAAAAACAGTCGGTCTAGAAGTGGAACACTTCAGTTAAACTTTGCGACGCACCAGACATCAAACACAGGAAGCGTCAGTATGACAAGCGGCCGTCTTTTCACAATAATCCATCACTCTCACTACTGGCAAACAAACAGATGACGCGCCTTTTCCAGGTATGACACCAGGGGCGTTGCTAGACATAAAGCTCTACTGGGGCACAGGTCCCCCATTATTTGTCTGAGATAGCAAAAGTGGCTTACCGATAGGTCAATTAAATTTAAATTTCATATCCGAAAGAATGATTCATTGTAATCACAAACAATCAAAGACAGTAGTACAGAACACAACATTGTGTGTATTTTCTGTGCTAAACAGTGCTGCAGGCAGGGGCGTTTGTTTCAAAAACACCAGGCTAGGTAGTTGGGTAACTTAGGGGGGTTCGGGGGCATGCTCCCCCGTGAAAATTTGGATTTCTCAGACCTACAAATGTGTATTTTAAGGTGTTTGAAAGCCACAAAACTGGATAACAATAGCTTTAAAAGCATGTTAAGGCTGATTTATACTTCTGCGTCGGATCTACGCCGGAGCCTCTACGCTGTAGGCAACGTGTTGGTTTTCATTTATACTTCTGCGTCGTTGTCCGCGTTGACGTGCGCAGAGGGAGCATGTGAAACCCGAAGGGAGCGGTCCTAGCAGACCAATCACAGCGCTTGCGTCCGCGTAGAGTTGACGCGTTGTTACATTTTTGGAGAGGTGCACGTCAGGGTACGCCGAAGGGTACGCGCGCTACACACAGCCTACGACATAGCTACGGCGTAAGTTCGACGCAGAAGTATAAATTGGCGGCTTCACTTTTCTTCAATGGAAGAGAGTAAGGGGCGTCGTCCGTCTTCTTTTACAGTCTGATCGGAACAAAATACGGGACTTATTCCGCCATAATGCACGTTGCACTTTCTCTCATTCATAGTAGGCTAATGCGAGACTAGTGCACTCTTTTTTTGTATAAAAGTTTTTTTTCCTATAAGTGCAATTCCATTTCTTGGCAGAGGTTTTTCATATGGGTTTTTCTGAGGCTTGATGCTTTTACATCTGATGTCTGATGATGTAAATTGTTTATCAAGTATTACCTCCCTCAAACTCATCATCTCTCCTTTCTGCTTCCCTGTCCCTGCTTCGTACAAAACAAAAATCTGATGTCCATCTACAGAAGCCAATAATGAATAAAAATAAGATTATTTGTATTATTTACAAACTTTTGTTTCGTCATGTTTTCATAGCCTACATAGCGTGCCAACACCTGACCGGACTTCAGTGTGTTCAAATATGTGCGCGCTGCACTGCAGTTGCTAGGAAACAGACGCGCGCGGACATGGATTTCTGTCGCGCAGTTCAGTTTCTGTTTTCGGTTAAACTGCGTTGCTTTTACAAGCGTTGATTGTTTATTACTGCGTTGCAAATAGATCATTTCTATTACCCTATAATATCATTTCTATTAAATACACTGACAAATAAAATAAATTGTTAAACTCAAACTTCAGATTTACTGGGGCACAGCAGATTTATACTGGGGCACGTGCCCCAGTAAAAGGTGTCTAGCGACGCCCCTGTATGACACACTTCCCTATATCTAACTTCCTTCCGTCGTTAATTGAAACACTCCACCCATTCACGCAAAGGGAAAGTGAAAGTAAAACAAACAATGTTGTGGCACAGATTTTCTTCACTGGCACAACCTTTATCTCTTCCTGATGAGGAGATTGCAATCTGGACCCTTTCTTCTCCACATGCAAACTAGGTAGGTATAGTACAAGTACACCACTGAAGCACCACTGAAAAAAAGAAATGGGAACTTATGAGATGCGTGTGTGTGTGTAATATAGTAATGCATATTTATAATAATAAGCAATTTTTTTCAGTGGTGTGCAAAGACAACAGCAACTCTGCGTTCAAAGGAATCCATTGTTTCTTGTTATTTTGCCTGTTACTATTGTCACACTGGATTGTGTAGCAGCATCAGCAAACATGATATGCTTTTATCTCTCTGGACGAATAGTTTTTGTTGTTGCCCTGCTCTTTATAAACAGTCAAAAGTTCATTACGCTGTCCACTCCAGAAGTTGAAAGGGACACTGCTGAGAAGTGGGGGTCTGGAAAGGTGAAGTGTGTAATTGTTGATATTAAAACAGTAAACGTGCTGAGATAACTAGTCATAATAAGTTTTGTCACGGTTTGACTTTCCAAAGAGGGCAAACACTGTGGCACTTTCAAAGCATTGTTCTGTTTGTTTGAGTGGTCCAAAATGTCCACTTATGACATAATTGCTGACCGATAATTGCTTCATATTTTGTTAATATTCCTTGTTATTTCATGGTCTTTATCCTGACTAAACTTTCAAGAGTAAACACCATACCATCAACACAATGCACAAGGATTTGGCAAAATTTAAAAACAGCCTCTATATTAAAATTTTGCCGTACTGGGAATGCAAATGAATTTCCCCCTGTAGTCAATAATTTTATCCCTTAAAAATCATCTTAAGCCCTATTCGGACGGGACTAGTTTTCCAAACAACATTTGAGTTACAATTCTTATCAACCTACGTCTGTGATTTCATGTACGGATTCGGACGGGACTAACATCTCCGTGTTTATTACCGAGGTAGGAGTGTCTGTGTTTTACATGTGGGCATTGCAGAATATCACGTGTTCAGAATGCGTGGACTTTTAAAATTAAGCACTTTGAAATATAAAGTAAAACGTCCTTAACGTATTTAGTGTTTTGTAAACATTTTATAAAAATTGTAGTATAAAAAAACTAAACATACATTTATCATCATGATTTTATAGAACTATGGGTTCTTATAAACCCACTGGAATAAAAAGTTTTAACTTATATAATTTACACATTACGTAATTAAGTGCAGAAATGAAAGTAATCTTACCTGAAACTGATATTACAGTAGCCAGTCTTAACAGTTTACGTGATTTGGCTCTTCTTGTTGATTTAATTTTTTTATTTCTTCGCATTGTACCGAACACATCTACATCCATTATCGGTGCGCAAAAAGCAGAAACTTGAATACCGACGCGATAGCGAGAGATTGTACGGTAGTTCACGTTGACCAAAACAAACAAGAAAAAGCATTTTGGGAAAAAAAGAAAAAAAACATTTTCGGCAATCACAGACATTCGCATTTGTACGGGATTAGATTTCTCTGAGGACCACCGAGTTTGACGAAAAACAGTGGGTAATTTGCTCCGGAATTTTTACAGAGGTCGTGTGAGAAAAAGACAGACATGGCAGGTTCGGACAGGATTAAAATCTCAAAGTACGTCTGTGAAACAGAAATTTCTCTAACGTCCCCCCGTGAACTAGTCCCGTCCGAATAGGGCTTTTGATAACCAAAATGACATATTTACACAATTCTTCCTGTGAATTTTTTTTGTTCATGCCTTAAAATAGTTTAAATATAACTCTACACCCTTGGTTCATTTAATATGCTGAACCATGAATATCCAAATTAGCCCCGCCTCCACTCACTCACTCCGACTCAGAGATAGAACTTAACAATGGCACAATGGCAAGTGGAAATACTGGTTTAATTCATGCATACCATGTTTGAACCAGAAACTGATTCAGAAGAAAAAGTGGAAGAGTGAATTATACAGGCTTGTATACAAGTCGATGTATCAGAATGGTAATGCATTTTATGTATCGCTCTCTAGGTCGAACACATATAATGGTAATTGATATGATTAGCATTTGGCTTGACTACGTTATCAAACAGCTAATAATATGTTGCTAATGTTACACAAACCATGTTACTGTTCACCATCTCAGAGTCAGACTAGATGCCTTCTAACAATCAGCATCCTTAGAAACCGGACGTGCGCAAGTCAAGTTCCGGCGGAAGAGTGACCTCTGAAATAAAATGAATCATCCAGTTACTGTTTCTTTTTTAGTGGTGGGCTTTTCAGAAAAGAGAGTATTGAACATGTCAGCAAAATCTTACATTATTCTATATATCTGTAACTAAACCACAAATTTACTTACATAAAATAAGTTCAGATTTGGTCAAGGCTTAGACTTACCATTACAATGGATGATGGTTATAAAAAGCAATAATAGCCCAACACAATATGGTTAGACTTTAATGCGGGGAAATGCAATTATGATCAATAATTGCTAAAGTAAGAAGTTCTGATTTCAGATTTACTGGCATACCATATTATGCTTTGTAGGTTTTACTCATATTGACTTACTGTATGGCAAGTATTTTTAAAGTTGGCCAAAAGTGGCTTTCAAAGGGGTAAAAAAAAAAAAATTAAAATTAAATGGCTGCTAAAACTGCTTTGAAACAACATGTTTTGTTCTAACAATCTAACAAAACTTTAAGGTCTGGGGGAAAACAATAAAAAAAAAAAGAAAGAAAATATTTTGCAGATAAAATTAATGTTTTGCTTTGTTTTTTTTTTCAGGACTATACTTTTATTTTTCCAATTGTGTTTTGTTCCTGTCTTGACCTAGGGCTAGGCTGTGTCTGAAATCGCCCCCTATACCCTTAAATAGGGCACTATTTGAGGGGACAACCATTTGTAGTGGTGTCCGAAACCATAGTGGACTTTATTGAGCGCGCTCATTCAATCCCACAATGGACCGCAATAACGAGTTCTGATGTATTGGCTAGAGAATACCCATAATGCACTGTGAGAGTCGCACGCTGAATGAACTCCCGCGTCTCGCCAAGAGATGGTGCCGCAGCTGAATACTCCATCCATTTTCCAAACCGTGCTGGTCCAGCGCAATATCATACAGGTATAAATTCCTTTTTAATTGATTATTAAATTGTTTAATTATGGTTTATACATGGCATGCTAGTTTCCATGACAGAGTTCAGGATAAATCTTTTCATTACTACTGGAGCTGCCAGTTTGCTATGTTTTAATTCATTATTAAACAACAAGCACAAACTATGCAAAAGCGGCAGCCCTTCCGGCACACTCAGTGTCTGAATTCACTCACTCGTTTTCATTCACTCCTTCAAGTGGACTATATTAGTGGAGTAATGTAGGGAATAGTGAATGAGGGTATAGGGGGCAATTTCGAACACAGCAATAGTTTCTAGTCTGTGTCAGTTTTATTCAGTTCACCTGTTGTTCATTAATTAGCTCATTAGTTCCTCATTTGGTATTGTATATATATATATATATTCCCTGTTTGGTTCAGTTCTTTGTCCTGTCTCGTCAATGTAAGTGGTTGGGTTTTGCCTTTTCTCCTGTGTTTCTTTCCCCTTTGTGGATTTATTAAAGACTGTTCTGAATTCTCTTTTGTCTTCGTGCACTTTGTATAGCCACACGTGACAGGTTTCAGTCAAGTCAATAATTTAATTTTGCAAACAAATCACACTTTTACAATATCATAGTGTATAAACAGATCTTTCTACATGAAAATATGTATCTGCCATTATATTTTTAGTAAGGGAGTCCATTGCAAGGAAATCATCACACTTTTGGAATGGAATAACTGGAATGAAACAATGTTGTGAGGCTAAATCTCAGTTTCTTTCGAACCCACTTTCTAACCCACCGAATTTATTAATTGCATTTCCGGTTTTGATAAATCAATCTACACAGCAGGAACACATGCAAAATTATGCTGCAATGTCAAAAACATGAATTTCAAATCTTAAAGTCCAAAATTCCAAATCCATATTCGAGAACAGAACAATTTATGCAACCCAGACACATAAAACTAACAGGTAAGCACAGAATCTGCAGCAAGATGAATAAAGACTGAATGCTGGAATCTGCAGATATTGCAAGAAACACAAAGAAAAAATTGTGTGCAACAAAGAGCGAACATAACAGGTGAAGAGAAAAAACATAAAAGGTAAAAGGCCCTTATTAGTGAGGAGAATTTGAGCAACACTTCTACACAAGCAGCATATCTTGCACACTAACATGCAGTGTAACATGCACACTTCTTCACCCAAACCGCCGCCATACTACAGCCTGTGTTTGCAACTTTCAGACATCCCACATGAAGTAATTAAAATATGTAATGGATGACGACAGTTTTCACTGAATATTTTTCCAGCACTGATAGCACTAATGATGATTTATGATGTTGGACCTTTAATGAACATACAATGATTTATTATTACCAGAAAGATGCAAGCTAGCAGTTACAGATTGTGAGACTCATATTTTAATTCATTGCACAGTTTAAACATATTCATTTTTGTTTTCTCTTAGTAAAATATGTATGCATTGCATGCCCATGATTAAGTTTCTGTCTGCCGAGAGCACACTTCATTTATTCATTTACTTATCATCATGGTTTTTATCTAACTCGTTAAACATTTTAGAGTTGAATATATAGTATGCAGGAAACCGAAGTTTCTTAAACATGCTTCTGAAATCATGCCTAATATGCATGTTAAATAATGTTCCCTTTCAAAAGCTACTCTCAATAATGCGCTATGAGCTATGGGAAAACATCTTTGTTTGACTGGTTGTGAAGCATGTGTGGCAAACACACCAAGGAACTTAGCTTTAAATAACCTCTGACGATGACGTCATTGGAATGTGTGCTCATGAGAGGCTATAAATAGACGTGAAACAGGTGGGCCTTCAGGATTCTTTGTCTTCAGAGACAGCATTGTGTGTGTGGGGGTGTGGGGGGTGTGGCGGTGTGGGGGACTGTGGTGTGCGCTACACTCTCCAAATGTCTACTTTGTTAGGAGTTAGAGTTCCAGTTGTCAGTGTGCAGAAATGTATTAGTGTGAAAAGGAAAAGAGAAAAAGAGAACATCATATAGCAAACAATCAGGTGATGTGTGCCTCTGTGTTCACGGCCCATCCCACATGAGTTCTGCTTTGAGTGTTTGGGGGAAGAACATGCTGCCCTTGCGGTCGAGCGTGGCAGGTGCAAGCACTGAGAGTTCTACATTCATGTGTTTCGCACTCGTCTCGCATATTTTGAAGGGCAAGCTCATTAAGATCGTGGGCCTCACGAGTTGGTCTGGCTGAGGAGTGAGAGACGGGTCCACCCCTTTCGCTCACTCTCTCTCCAGATCAGGATGTCCTCACATCCGATTCCGAAGCGTCTCTGCATTTCTGCGGCTTGTGCAGAGGACTCTGCATCTCTTGTTTCTGGCAAGATGGATTTTGAGTGCACTGCCTCCGAGCGTTCCTCCCGTGATGATAGAGCGCAAGAGGAACTACTCGTGCAGTGGCCAGGTTACAACTGGATTCCCCTTCTTTGAAGACATCCCTGATGAATTGACTCATTCATGTGGAAACTATATACATCGTGGATGCACACCATGTAATGTATACATCAACCAAGTACAAACCAAATACATCAACCAGCTCCTTCCCGACACCCTCACGAAACCACTGTAACATCCATGCCACCTCTGGTGATATGGGGGACAGTGGTTACATAATACAGTTTTCATAGCTCCTTCCGCGTTTCAACAGCGTGCTTTCCACTACCGTGAATCTGGAGCAGGTGCAGTTGCTGTCACAAGAGCTGTAATCTCTTTATTTCATCCCCGGCCAGAGCTGTGGAACCTTCACGCTTGGTCCCTGAGGGGAACCAACTGAGGGATGCTGGGCTTTCAGTTGACGTCGTACAGACTATTCTCAGTGCTAGGGCTCCCTCCATAAGAATAATCTATGCCACTAAATGGGGTGTCTTTGAAAGGTGGTGTACTGCTCGCGGTATAGACCCAGATTGTCTCAGTGCTGGAGTTTCTGCAGGAAAAGTTATCAGCAGGCACATGCCCCGCTACTCTCAGGGTTTTTGTGGTCACCGTATCGGCTTGCCACGCCCTGATTGATGGGGCGCCAGTCGGGAAGCACCCCCTGATCGCCCGCTTCACCTCTGGGGCCAGGCGACTGAGGCATCCCGTTAGAGAGAAGATCCCTTCGTGGGACTTGGACTTAGTAAACCACTAGAGGCAGCGCCTAACAAGCTTCTGACCCTAAAGGGATTTTTTCTCATAGCCATTACTTCACTGAAGAGAATTGGGGATTTGCTGGCTCCGTAAATCATGCTTATACTTTGCCCCTGGAATGGTCAAAGCAATTTTGCATCCTCACCCTGATTATCTACTTAAAGTTCCATTTTCAACCGTGCATCTGGTCATTCTTGAAGCCTACTGTCCTCCGCCTTTCACTAGACTGGAGCAGGAGAAACTTGACCGACTGTGTCCAGTCCGTGCTTTTCAGACTTGCATCCACAACACTAGCCAGTGGTGTAACTCTTCATTTGCTATGGGGGTCAAAACCAGGGGGCGGCCACCACCAAGCAAACAATGTCACACTGGGTGAAGGATGCCATTGCCCTAGCCTACGAGGCGTGCAGTCAAGCTTCGTTTCTAGGAGTTGGGGCTCATTCTACCAGGGGAGTTCCTTCTTCCAAGGCTTTGGCAAGGGGCGTCCCCCTTGCAACAAGTATGTGATGTGGCAGGCTGGTCCTCTCCGCACACATTCATCAGATTTTATAGTTTGGATGTTCATGGTCTCCATGACCCATGGAGTGGGTATTCCGTGCTCACATGTCCTTGAGTCGGCATCCCAAGCTCATGTCTCATGAGACCTTTCTTGTGCTTGTGAGCACAGCCATGAGGGGTCCAGACACTTTCAGTGCAGCGGCATTGGTATTCTTGTTCTCATAGTGCATGCGCAGCATTGAGAGAGTAGCTTTTGAAAAGGAATATCTCAGGTTACTTGACTGTAACCCTGTTCCCTGAAAAAGGGGGATCAAGATGCTGTGCTGCATTGCCGCACTGGGGGCATATTTATCCCACGAAGGAGCATATTTCCATCCCTGTGTGGTTTGGCGCTGTTTTGCCAGCACGCGGAGGACCAACAGCATTAGGGGCCATTCACATGTCGCATCTAAAAACGCGTGGAATATGCCGGCTGCACCACTTTCTTCTCTTTTCAAAAGCGCGCTCCTGTGGTGTCTGCTGTTGCCAAGCAACCATGAGCCGCGTTCTCCATGAAGATGAAGAAGTTCCAGCAAAGCATAAATGGATTTCCAGCCCTTGCATTAGCTCTACTACTATATTTATGGAGATGAGCAATAAAACACACACCCTGTACAGCTATGATCTGCTGTTTGTCCATCTTGGCTGAGCATTCTGAAAAGTTTAGATTTTTTCATCGCAATGAGGTGTTGATGTGCCTGGAAAAAACGACAATGCTCTTGCCCAAATTGCAAAGACAACCAAGAAATCAAGTCCATCAAGCTCACGTTTTGGCCTGGTCAGAGTCCAGATTTGAACCCAATAGTGAATATTTGGTCTCACATTAAACTCGAATGAACTGGGAGACATTTTTCAACTACTCATGAACTGACTGAAGCCATTAACATTGAGTGGGAAAACACTGACTCTTCTTCCTGTAAAAAGCCGTTGGGAAGGCTTTTCTGTGCCAAGTTACTTTATCTACAGTATTTGTGCAATTCTTGCTAATTTCCTGACGAGAGATTTGTGATTAAAATGGTTAACACCATTAAAAGACCCCTAAATATCTTGCTATTTTTGGCTTGGTCCCTTTTTTTTCCATTTTCTTTTTTTGCCAGGTATATATATATATTTTTTTTTTTTTCAAAATTACTAAAACCAATTGGGAAAATAAAATTGAAATAAATAGGCCCATATATGTAACGCTTCTGGTGGCTGTAGAAAGGTGTATGACAAAGGAGATGGTGATAGATACAAAGTATTTTAATTAAATGAGAAACTCCGAGGGAGTTTCTCATTTACTGTTTCTCACTGAACAGAACAGGGAGTATAAATACACAGTAAATGAGGACACCAAATGGGAACAGCTGACAAGACTCAACTAATTAGATACCATAGGTGACTAACGAGAACTAATACAGACATGACAGAAACTGAACTAAACTGAACATACAGTACATGTGCCACTATAAATTATTTAAAACAAAAGAAATAAAGTCATAGGATTAAAACAACATAAGGATGAGTAAGCATGAACTACTACGTTAGTAACTTCTCATGCAATGAGAATGCAAAACGTGAACTGACTCCCTCAAAGATATAGGAACATTTTGAACATTCCCAAGTCACTTTTGTCACCTGTAGTGGAATAAAACTACTGTGGCAGTAAAATGCGCATGGCAACTGTTCAGGTGATTCCTATCACACACACCAACACTAAATTACACTGAATGCGCTGTGGTGACCTTTAATACCAAACTAATGCTGGCGACTCACACTGTAGCAATCCATTACATCTTCAACTATAATTATTAGAGCATGGAAAGAGACATGGAGTCGAGACAGTCACAATTCCTAGATATAGATTTAACAGTACCAAGGCCATGACATTAAAGGAGTTAATGGTCGTATTATGTTAATCGGGGGTGTAAAGGTAATTTCCCTGTCAGAGAAATCAGAGAGCAATAATGGCTGAAGGGTGTCGATGTTTTTCCACCCACTGTGCAAGGCAGCTGACTAAGAGTTACATAGAAATATAGTGCCATGAAAGCCCAATTAAGAGATTTTCTCTCAAAGGTATAGGATAAGTGCAGACAGAGCTATGGCTGATCCTTGTACAAAATCTAAAGATTTTGACAAAAAGAAAGACTAATCTATAGTATTGTTAAAGACAATGTTTTAAAAGTTTTAGAAAGGCAGTGGTGGTTCTAGACTATAACATTTAAACTGGAGTATAGATATTATGATGAGTCTCTTATGCTCTCTAAAGGCCCTTTCACACCGGATGCGTAACGAAAAAGCGAAACGAAAAAGCGAATAGTTCGTGTGTGAATAGTTCGTGTCAAAACCATTCACATTAGCCGTGATGCGAATTTGCGACGTCTGTGACGTTCAGAGAGCTTCAACATTCCAAAACTTTCGCGCCGACAGCTGAGAACACACGGACACTTCATCATCATCATCCAGTGAAGACGAGCTTTTCATTTTCTTTAAAAGACAGAAAAGAAGGTTTTGGGTGCAACAATCTTACAGAGACTGAAGGGGAGTATGCTTATGTGCAGTTTTTTGCGTCTTCACACAGTGCGTTTTGTAATGTCACTACACATTACATGTAACACACGAAGTGAGCGAGTGTGTGTGTGTGCGAGTGAGTGAGCGAGTGTGTGTGTGTGTGCGCGAGTGAGTGTATGTGTGTGTGTAACAAGTTAAAATCATTCGACTAGAAACTGTAGATATCACACAAAGAATGTAGTATACTAAAAGCAGCATAGTCTCACTACATTTTGTTACATGTTCAAAGTAAACACGGTCTCTGTCTCTATCTTTGACGTAATAGTGTTAGCTTTCTATCCCAAATGTAGTTTAGCCTGCTAGCCTACACAGCACAGGACTATACAACGACTAAAACTATCACACAACACACTCACAGTCGTGATAACCGTGTTGGTTGGCAATGCTACGCCACACATTGTCTTTCAAATCGTTGTCCTTGTAGTATATGATTGGCTGAAGCCTATTCTGTCCCCGCAAAAGTAAAAAAAATCGACATCGAAGCGAATAAAATAAAAGTCGTTTTTTCGCCGCAGCACATTCGCGTTCGGTGTAGAAGCACTCATTACACAAACAGCTGATCGAAAAATAAAACCATTGCGCGAATTATTCGTGCGTCAAAATCACGTCCAGTGTGAAAGGGCCTTTAGGCTGCATTTATTTGATAAAAAAACAGTAATATTGTTATTACAATTTAAAATAACTGTTTTCTATTTTAATGTAGGCCTATACTTTAAAATGTATGTGTTTTGATTTCAGCAGCCATTACTCCCGTCTTCAGTCTCACATGATCCTAATATGCTGATTTGGAGCTCAAGAAAAAATATCAAAATTTTAAAACAGTTGTGCTGCTTAATATTTTTGTGGAAACCATGATAAAAAAAAAAAAATCTGAATTATTTGAATAACAGCATTTATTTGACTGTATATATTAACTGACAATGATACTGTCACAATCACCCTGGACTCATATGTTCATTCACATGCTCGCACTTCCCAGAGCTTTAACGCTTGTTATGAGAGTGTTATGAGAGTGTCCTTGCTCATCTTGTATGGACCGAACTCTTTGTATTATTCTCCGAATGGATTTCAAGTTAAGTTAATTATTTGTGTACCTGCTAGAGATGCAGTCTGCCCTCTGTTTTCTGACTGATTGAAAGACATTGGCTATGAATATCAACCTGAGTTATGTTTGGTGTTATCCTGCAAAGACGGTTCATGGATTTACCTGAGAATTCAGCCCTGAGTTATGTTTAATATCTGTGGCGAGCAGGACGAGGCCGAGGGCCGTGAGAGGGCGGCACGAGGCCGGTGGCGTGATTGCTGATGAGCGACACCTGCGCGACGCACCGGTCTCGAATCTCTCACGGAGGAGCGGAAGCATAAAGGAGGAGCGACGACAGTGAAGAGAGAGAGAGGACAGGCCTGATTTTATGTTGTGTTTTGTTTCTGTTTTGTGTGGCCAGCAGTCGTCCGTGAGGGGCTGCTGGCTTTTACTTTCATTTTTGTATTTGTGTATTTATTTATTAAATATGTTTGAATGTCCGCCGGTTCCCGCCTCCTTCTTCCCATAACATCTGAACCCCGTTACATTGGTGCCGAAACCCGGGAAGAAGGAGGCGGGAACCGGCGAACATTCCACATATTTTAATAAATAAATACACAAATACAAAAATGAAAGTAAAAGCCAGCAGCCCCTCACGGACGACTGCTGGCAACACAAACCAAAAACAAAACATCAACTAAAAATCAGGCCTGTCCTCTCTCTCTCTTCACTGTCGTCGCTCCTCCTTTATGCTTCCGCTCCTCCGTGAGAGATTCGAGACCGGTGCGTCGCGCAGGTGTCGCTCATCAGCAATCACGCCACCGGCCTCGTGCCGCCCTCTCACGGCCCTCGGCCTCGTCCTGCTCGCCACAAGTATGTGCATGTCTGTCTGTGTGTGTGTGTGTGTGTGTATGTGTGTGTCTGTGTGTGTGTGTGTGTGTGTGTCTGTGCGTGTATGTATGTGTGCGTACATGTGTGCGCGTGTGTGTGTGTTTGTGTGTGTGTGTCTGTGCATGTGGATTTGTATGTGTGTGTATGGGTGTGTGTCTGTGCGTGTGGATGTCAGTGTGTGTGCATGCTTGCGTTTGTTTGTATTCCTGCATGTGTGTGTGTGACAGTATCATCCTAAACCAGCAACCCTTCGCTCAACAGCACCATCTACAGGCCGATGAGTGTACAGTCACTAAATGTGCACATAAATGAATTTATTTTATACCCCCCCATGGATGAAATTCTACAAAACTTAGCAGAGGATACCCCCAGAGGATGTCAAGTTAATCATACACATGAAATATGGTGCAGTTCTGAACATCTCCACTGAAGATAGGGGCGATTAAAGCAGAATAATATTGCATTTTCATTTTTTATGGGAGGGGCGCAAATCACAAATGAGTGATTATGGGCTAGGTTGATGTGGGCCCTTAAGAGCAACATACCATAACAATTTCTTCATCCTCGGTGCCACGGTTCAGGTAGTTATTTAGGAAAAACTGCATTTTTTGGGGTTTGGGGGGGAGTGGCCCCCGGGGACCAAACGAAATTTTTCCGTAGAAGTCTAGTGGGGCTACATGCCCACCAAATTTCATGTTCCCCGGTGTTTCGGTGTCCCTGGTATCGTTGACGAAAAATTTACGGGGCCCCAGCGCAGGGGGGGGAAGTGGCCCCCGGGGACCAAACGAAATTTTTCCGTAAAAGTCTAGTAGACCAACATACCATAAAAATTTCTTCATCCTCGGTGCCACGGTTCAGGTAGTTATTTAGGAAAAACTGCAGTTTTTTGGGTTTGGGGGGGCCCAGCGCGGGGGGGGAGTGGCCCCCGGGGACCAAACGAAATTTTTCCGTAGAAGTGTAGTGGGGCTACATGCCCACCAAATTTCATGTTCCCCGGTGCTTCGGTGTCCCTGGTATCGTTGACGAAAAATTTACGGGGGCCCCAGCGCGGGGGGGGAAGTGGCCCCCGGGGACCAAACGAAATTTTTCCGTAAAAGTCTAGTAGACCAACATACCATAAAAATTTCTTCATCCTCGGTGCCACGGTTCAGGTAGTTATTTAGGAAAAACTGCATTTTTTTGGTTTTGGGGGGGCCCAGCGCGGGGGGGGAGTGGCCCCCGGGGACCAAACAAAATTTTTCTGTAGAAGTCTAGTGGGGCTACATGCCCACCAAATTTCATGTTCCCCGGTGTTTCGGTGTCCCTGGTATCGTTGACGAAAAATTTACGGGGGCCCCAGCGCGGGGGGGGGAAGTGGCCTCCGGGGACCAAACGAAATTTTTCCGTAAAAGTCTAGTAGATCAACATACCATAAAAATGTCTTCATCCTCGGTGCCACGGTTCAGGTAGTTATTTAGGAAAAACTGCATTTTTTTGGGTTTGGGGGGGCCCAGCGCGGGGGGGGAGTGGCCCCCGGGGACCAAACGAAATTTTTCCGTAGAAGTCTAGTGTGGCTACATGCCCACCAAATTTCATGTTCCCCAGTGCTTCGGTGTCCCTGGTATCGTTGACGAAAAATTTACGGGGGCCCCAGCGCGGGGGGGGAAGTGGCCCCCGGGGACCAAACGAAATTTTTCCGTAAAAGTCTAGTAGACCAACATACCATAAAAATTTCTTCATCCACGGTGCCACGGTTCAGGTAGTTATTTAGGAAAAACTGCATTTTTTTGGGTTTGAGGGGGCCCAGCGCGGGGGGGGAGTGGCCCCCGGGGACCAAACGAAATTTTTCCTTAGAAGTCTAGTGGGGCTACATGCCCACCAAATTTCATGTTCCCCGGTGTTTCGGTGTCCCTGGTATGGTTGACGAAAAATTTACGGGGGCCCCAGCGCGGGGGGGGGGAGTGACCCCCGGGGACCAAATGAAATTTTTCCGTAAAAGTCTAGTAGACCAACATACCACCAAAATTTCTTCATCCTCGGTGCCACGGTTCAGGTAGTTATTTAGGAAAAACTGCATTTTTTGGGGGTTTGGGGGGGCCCAGCGCGGGGGGGGAGTGGCCCCCGGGGACCAAATGAAATTTTTCCTTAGAAGTCTAGTGGGGCTACATGCCCACCAAATTTCATGTTCCCCGGTGTTTCGGTGTCCCTGGTATCGTTGACGAAAAATTTAAGGGGGCCCCAGCGCGGGGGGGGAAGTGGCCCCCGGAGACCAAACGAAATTTTTCCGTAAAAGTCTAGTAGACCAACATACCATAAAAATTTCTTCATCCTCGGTGCCACGGTTCAGGTAGTTATTTAGGAAAAACTGCATTTTTTGGGGTTTGGGGGGGCCCAGCGCGGGGGGGGAGTGGCCCCCGGGGACCAAACGAAATTTTTCCTTAGAAGTCTAGTGGGGCTACATGCCCACCAAATTTCATGTTCCCCGGTGCTTCGGTGTCCCTGGTATCGTTGACGAAAAATTCAGTAAGGTGACAAAAAAAAAAAAAAAAAAAAACTTTGACAATCCCTATATGATTATAATTAGCCTATATGAAACTTTATTAATCTAATGTAAGTGACACCAAACACAATTAAGTATATAAAAACTTTTCAAAAAAAATAACAGGACAGGTTTCACTTTTGGAGGCTGCCTCCATTTATTATCAAAACAAAAATAAATGACAGATTAGGTGCGGGAGAGGGTGAACCTCGCGCCGGGCTTTACAGCGCGGGCTCGTCAGGCAGCGACCACTCGAGGCCGAGGCTTTATACGGCCTACGCTGTCCTCGTCAGCGTCCTCACCGTTAGGTCCACCAAACCTACCTCCTGGAGCAAATTGTGAAACTCCTGAAACCCTCCGGAGGTTTTGGTGGACCCGAGTACAGCGACGATGTCCCCTACGCAGCTGTTTCTGCTCTTCAGATCATATAAGAGCGGTGACTCTCTCGATTAATGCTATTGCTAATGCTCGATAAACATCTAAAAAAGATGGCCGCCAACAGCTTAGAAACTTTCGCCCCCTGACTTCGCCTTTAACGCGCGTAAATTTCGCTTCAAACTTTTGATTTGACGCGCGAATGTACACAAAGTGGTCACGCGTATAACTAGACGCGGCAGGCGCGAATTTTGACGCAGATTCGCGTTTGGTGTGAACGCAGCATAAGTCGATAAAACTCTTCCGCATAGGATACACCTGTGTATTCTCGCTCATGACTCCTGAGGAAGCCTCCTAACTCCTCGAACCTCGACTCCTCGAGGTGCAATTAGAGAATTGAGATGTCCTTCAAGATGGCTGAGCTCGATCGGTTTCCGGGTCATAGGATGGAGGACGGAGGAGACGAGGAGGGATATTGAGAATCATCCTTGGTGTCTGACGATGACCCGCGATATACTCTCTAGCTGCCTTCATACTTGCAAACTTGGTCAGTACCTCTGCGCCGCCATTACACACACTACTACGCACTCGCATACCTTTCACATTCGCACATTCTTCTTCTTCTTCTTCTTCTTCTTCTTCTTGTTTTTTTTTTACGGCGGATCGCAAACAAATATGTGCATTACATTCGCACATTCTGTGTGCTTAGTGTTTTTATGTAATTGTTGCTGCCCGTTAAAATTATTGTTTGATGTTGTTGATTTACAACGAAATGGAATGTTTATCAAATGTTTACTTTTTTCTCTTGTCTTTTTTTATGGACAATTTGTAAATGAATGTGAAACACGAATCTGCAAACGTGGATAAGCGTGACGCGTTTTCTGCACGGATTTCAAAGACCAAGTTGATCTAACTGCTAGTTAAAATAAAAAACAATAAAAATTAAGTTCTATTTCTATTTCCATTTTCATTTCTCTTTTTTTAAAGGAGTTTGTGTTTATTATTATTATTATTATTATTATTAACATTATATAATTGAAGAATAAATATCCCTTGTGAACTGAATTTTTCTGGGATTATTACTGTGATTTGTTGTGTAACAGGTGGTTACTTTTTGCTATCCTGGGTTAATTAAAAATTTGACAGGTTTAATCCTGTCTAGCGGCCACCACCGTTACAAGGTGCAATCTCAACAGACACGCCTTGTTCTCCCAGAGATGTAGACAATAACAGAAACATCCACATTCTGAGTTTCTAGCTAAAAAAGTAGGAGTAGCAGATATTAACTGAGACACCTGCAACAAGGTTATACCCTCAAGAAAATACCTTCCCTCCAAGGTTCCTTCAGCTGCGTGTTCCAGACTGTGAAGGACTTTCTGCACCAGCGGTCAGTGCCTGACCCTTACAGCTCCTTTAGCTGCGTGATTCACACTGTAAAGACTCTTAATGCTCCAGGAGTTCAGAATTTTCCTGCATGTCATGTTCAAGACGGTTTAAATGGAGTCCAGCTCCTTTACCACTGCAGTGTGTGTCCCAGCGTGGCCTTTTGGAGGACATCACTTCTTTCGTGTGGAATGTAGGGTAGAGTGGGGGAAAACGCCCCCCTGGGGTAAAACGCCCCCCACCTGTTTTTCCCAAAATGATCACTAAAAGTAGTCGAGATAAATTTTTACTGTTGCTATGCACTACGTTGATAACGGGGATATACAAATCTCTATGGAGAAGCTGACACCAGCGACATATTTTAAGAGAAGAGGATTACAGGGTAAATGCTATAATTTTCAGATATTAGTAAACAAGTGTTTAATACAATATTGTTCTGCAGGATATCACAGTGATGTATGATAGATGAATAGTGAAGTCTGTAGTTTGAGATCATATGGTATTTATAAGGAATATAATTATATTTAATTTTTTTTTTTTTTTTTTTTTTTAAGTCATAGCTTGTGGGGTAAAACGCCCCCTACGCTGAGGGGTAAAACGCCCCCCCTGGGGGCATAGTTTCTCTATCATAATTACTATAATAAAATATTTCTGTCTATCAAATCCTTTGTTTTACACTTAATGCAGTATAACTAGGTGGTAAAATCTAAATATTTGAACAAAACATGAAAAAATTACCTCAAGTGAGCATTAACTAGCTAGCTTGCTAGCAAAGTTAGCTCACTGATGGAAGGTAGTTAAATTTGGTTATTTTGGACATTGCTGAAATAAATATTAATATATATACATGTTGATACATTACTTGCCTTTTACTTTTAGAGATTAAAAACTATTGTCTGTTAATTTTGCTGTTGATCTATGAAGCAAACTGGTTGGCAGGCTTGGGAGGGTTACTTTAAAAATGTATTCCGTTACAGTTACAAATTACTTCATAAAAAAAGTATTCAGTAACGTAATACTATAATATGAAAGTAATGTAACTGATTACTTTTGGATTACTTCAAGGTCACGTATATAAATAAAGTCAAGCAAGAAGAAATATTATTAAAACAACAACAACAACAACAACAAAAACTTTTATTTATTAAGAATTTGGCCTTAACACATTAACACAGGCCTGAATATATATTTATGTAAAGGGCTATACAGACATCTAGTGGCTAATGTACGGTATTACAGATTATTTTGTTTTATTTTTAACAAATTTTTAACAAAAAAAATAAAAACACAACATTTGTACACAATCTACATATTAGTTTATTTTAAAATAGGCCTACATGTTGACTAAAGCCGTGATCTTTCTTAATTTGCCTGACTGATGGGGCGTTGGCAGTGGGAGTTCCCCTACGTTACCTAGACAGCGAACATCCCGTTACGCGAGAAAAGATTAAGTACTAAAAAATCTACTCTCCTAATTTCTACAAAATAGCAGCGGAATTTCCATGAATTAAAAGCGATTTTACCCGCAGGCAGCATCGTTTCTACTAGCAGCAGTGATTCAATCTGCGTCTGAGGAGATTGTAGAAAGCTGTTATTTGCACACCAGCGCGTGGCACGTGAGTCATTACTGGCAACAGAACCAGGACTGTAAGCAGCGCGCTCGGCTTAATATAGTGTTATTATGCCAAAATACTTATTTATTTAGTTTTAAATGAAACCATTGTAATCCTGAAAGTATTCCCCCTTTTTTCAAAATGTAACTATAATCTGATTACTACGTTTTTTGACGTAACTGTAACGGATTACAGTTACTGGATTTTTGTATCCTGATTACATAACGCCATTACATGTATTCCGTTACTCCCCAACCCTGCTGGTTGGTAAGAAAGGGGGCATTTTACCCCACCTTGGGGGGCGTTTTACCCCACCGCTGGGGCAAAACGCCCCCTTTGTACAAAAATATTTTCTGTGAAAATACTAATTAATTATGAAGGCTGAGCAATTTTAATATTTGGTGAATAACTCCTGCCATAGTCACTCAAAACCGGGATGGCAATTCTAGTCACATTTATGTTTTGTTTCACTGTAACGTCACACTTTCCTTAAGGGGGGGCGTTTTCCCCCACTCTACCCTAAATATCGCTCACTGAACCTCTTTCCAGACACCTTGATATTAATCAATGTTGTCAGTACATGGTTATCTATTATGCTTTTAATATTGTAAAACTTATATCAGCTTCATGATTAATTTTTTTTCCCCCACCTTATTGCATAAGATAATGCTGCCATACATTGTCCCATCCAAATTAATTAATACAACTTAGTTTCATTATCTATGTATATATTTGTACCTTTTTAGTATTGTATAATTGTCTTAATAAAACTCATTTCATTCAATTTGTCTCTTTTGTTGATACAATCAGATGCTTTAAAATGATCTAGAATATTTAAAGAAATATAATCCATTGACAAACTTCCTCCAATTTACATAATTTTGAGATTAATATCAACAATCCTCTTGGATCCTTCTCATGCTGATAAGGAGAAATTCCTTATCTGGTGCTTAGCAAATGAGTGATGCCTCATTTGACTCTCAAGCTGCCTTTACACTGCCTGTGCCTAATTTTGAAGGCAAAGGACTTCACATTTGTCGACCACATTTGAGCTGTCTCATTTCAGAAAAGCTACCATTATGTTCCAGATTAAGATTTTATTTTATTTTTTTCTGAAAGGAGACATCCTCGATGATGTATGCGGCTGACAAATGTGAATGCTGGAGGGCGCAGCCTTCTAAATGAGACGCAGCTACTATAATAACAGACCGGAAGTCATTCATTTCAAATGGAGAGTTGTACGAGAGCTGCATGATGTTGCCTATGCAAGAACTAATTCTGACCCAATTTGAGCTTCAGTTGCGTTTAAATATTTGAACTTTTGACGCTAGACCATATGCGACCTGCCAGACTGGATGTGATGTATAAAAACACTATTAGCATGAAAAGAGAATTACCTTTATTTTTGCACCATTATTTAAAACGTCATGGCAGTGGCTATTTGCACTAAGTGAAAATAGTGTAAATAGCATCCATCGTTAAGAAAATTTGCTAAGTACAAAAAGTGATTGCAGCTATTTACACTGTTTAAATGGCAATAGATTCTATTTACACTAATTGAAAATTGTGATAGGTTCGATTTACACAGTCTATTGCAAAGAAAACACTAGTGTAAATAGTATTTAGATGCTATTAGAGGCAGATACTATTTGCACCTCAGTGTTGTTGTACATTAAACGGTATGCAATAATAACATAGTGTAAATTATTATATTTATTAAAATTATTAAATGTATGCCTCCTTATTGGGATAATAAAGCCCTCCCTATTCCTACCCCTAACCCTAACCAATAAACACTTTATTACTAAACACACGATAAACACTTTATTTCCACTTTTCGAATATTTTTATTTTTATTTTTATTGAAAATAAATGCCTTTCCGGTTTGATCTGTAATGGGAAAAGGGAGTAATCCCATAAAAGGTGGATTCGAACTCTGGTCCATTTGCATCAAAACTTTCTGCCCCCCTACACTACTACACTACACTACATTACTATTCTGTAATTTTGTCTGGCTCAACCAGATTAGAGGATGACACGGGAGTGGATTTTCACTCCTGTCCCGTCCCACTCCCATAGAAAGAAATCTTGTCCCGTCCCACTCCCAGACCAAAGTTTAAAAAATAATCCCATCCCATCCCGCTCCTGGTAAATTGACTCCCACTCCCATCCCGCTCCTGTTTAAACTGACTCCCGCTCCTGTACTGCTCCCATATATTTTTTTCGTCAATTAGTGTTTAGTTAATACATAGAATTTGATTTAATCTGCTCTCCATCCTGTTTTAGACCAGCTGCTGAGCCCCTGTTTCTAGATTTTCTCCAGAAAATGGAAGACAGCAAATAAAATCTGGGTGGGCACGTGACCGGTGGTGGCCCACCCAATCAGATTAATAAAAACAACTTAAATTTTTAATTTTAATAATAATAATAATGAACTAATAAATAATTTCATTTTATTAGTTTCCTGAGGACATTTATGTACAAAAGCTACGACAAATAGCTACAAAATAAAAATATTATGTCGGCATATCACGTGTCAGTCCATTGATGCTATCACGCAACTCATCTCTGTGCGCGCACTGACTTGACGTTGTGATAGTGACACGCGTAACAAACAGATGAACTTCAGGTTTAAAGCAGCCGGGAGGGCTGACTGACATGAGTACAAGGTAGTTAAATTCACTACGTACCGATCTGCTATTGTTGACATTTATCAGGCGTGTAGTGTTACATAGGCGTAATTTGCGGGTGGGACATGTCCCCACCACTTTTTAAAACATCTCGCGACACGAATGTACCAATTCTACAAATAAATTAAACATCTCCAGTTAACCAGCAGAGCATTCATTTCGTTCGTTTGTTAAATAAGAGACGATCTAGCGCTGAAATGTTTTTTTTTTTTTAAATAAGGTGATGAAAGTTGCCGCTGCGAAAAGTGGCGCTGATACAGTGTTATCTCGTGTGGCTCGTGCACACACCGCACTGTCTTGACTCAACGCGCGCTGGTGCATTTACTTTTTTCTTTTTTGTCGTCTTTGCTATTGGTTGATTCCCGCTCCCGTCTGCTCCCGTTAACCATTTATCCTGTACCGTCCAAATCCCGTGATTAATAGCAAAGATGACTCCCATCCTGCAGGAATCCCACGGGAATCCCGTGACCCGTGGGATTCCCGAAAAAATGTCAGCCTCTAAACCAGATGTCAGTGGGTGGAGTTAGTTTAAATAGCCTCTGCCAACAAGGCGGCTATTTGCACTTAGTGTAAATAGACACTTCGAAACGGGCTTCTTTAAACACTGTGTGTGTGTTCATGTCTGAAATACATACATTCATTCATACAGTACATACATTCATTATTTGTTCATTTTATTACGGTGAATAAGTGGAAACCTGCTTCACAAACAATTTGAGGTTGGTACGACTGCCATTTGGAGGTGAATGCAACAATCATGAATGTTGGAGATAACGAAAAGGTGGTTTCACACATACAACTTAAATGAAAAGATGGCTACAACATCAGATTGTTACCTCAGATTTTGGGGTTGTCCCCACCACTGACCAGGGGTACAAAACTCAGTTCCTGGAGGGTCACAGTCCTGCAGAGTTTAGTTCCAACCCTGCTTCAACACACATACCTGTAGTTTTCAACTAGCTGGATATGGTGTGTTTAATTAGGGTTGAAGCTAAACTCTAAGCTGAGTTTTGCACCTCTGATATACACATGTATACATAATATGAATATATTTATGAATACATGCATATTTACTTTTACTGACATATTTATTTCATCTTTATGTGAACAGATACCTGTAACGGACCCATATATCACTTTTCTACAAACTCCATGTTATTATTACTTATCATTATTGTCTTAAACATTATATATATTATTACAATTATTAATGTTAATATTATTAATACTTCATTATCATCCCTATTATTATTACTGCTGACGATAGTGGTAGAAGCAGTAGTATTATCATCATTGTTATTATTTTTGACATAATTATGGAAATTCTCTTATATACCCTTATGTATAGTTTTATTATTAAATGGTTTTTTTTTTACCACTATTACTATACTACCATAGAATATGACTATGGCAAGCAGGGCGGGGTTGAGAGCCATAGCAACGGAGCGAAGCCGGTGGCGCAAGTGCTAATGTGCATCATCTACATACCACACTGCTCTCTAGTCTCACGGAGGAGCTCCAGAATGATAAAAGGAGGAGTGACGATAGTGCAAGACGAGAGAGGACCAGACCTTTTCCTTGGTTGTGTTTATTATGTTTATATGCAGCAGTCATCCGTGATGGGCTGCACTTTACTTTCGTTTTGTTGTTTATTTGATGATTACACTTACGTTGAACGTTCGCCGGTTCCCGTTTCCTCCTTCCCCGAGCCTCGAACATCGTTACAATGACCTATAGAAAATAGATAATGTTTATGAATATATACAATAAAAAAATAAATAAAAAAAAACTAACCAGAGCAAGTCAAGTTAATGTTTTACAAACCGGACACACAAGAAATATGATGTTAACTGACTTTGACTGCAGAATAATTGTAGGTTTCAGATGGGTTGGTGTGAGTATTTCAGAAACCAATGATCTCTTGGGATTTACACAACACAGTAGTGTGAGAAAAACATCCAGTGAGCGGCAGTTCTGTGGGCGAAAACACCTTGTTAATGAGAAAGGTCAGAAGAGAGTGGTCAGATCTCAACTGACGGATAATGACAATAACACCTTGTTTACACCCGGAAGATCCATTTAAGGTCATATGATCCCAAGTGGACAGGCTAAATACAGGTGTAAATGAGGTCATATGGTGTGATCCAGTCACTTAAATCACATTCAAGTTTGACCATTTTGCATTTGTAGTGTAAAAGCTAATCCATCCTGATGTGTTCTGACCAACAACGATGGACAGCATATGTCAATCAACCAGTTGTTGAAAATGGATACTGTGTAAAAAACATTGCCTGTTCTTATGAATCTCATTTCTGCTGGATCATACATACGAATGGGTATGAAGTTGGTGTAAAAATCCAAAGGTCCATCCAGCCTTCTGTAATCAGTTCAGGCTGGTGGATAATGCACCATGTGAAAAACCATCACATCCCAAACTGGATCCAATAAGATGAAAAAGGCTACTTCAGCAGCCTCCACAGTCACCATATCTTAATATAAATAAGAGCATTTTTTAGATGTGGTGGACAGGCAGATTTGCTGCAGTATTGTGTGTTGATATCATGTTAGTAGACCTGAATCCTTTATATTTCAAGAACCTTGACAAATTCAGGCTGTTCAGAGAGCAAAAGGTTAAATATTAGATAGGTGTAATAAAGTTACCATTGAGGGTATTTATTCTAACATAATCTCTGAAATTTTTTATCTTTTTTGTTTTGTCTTGTGCCTAATTTATTCACATAGGTAATGCTGAACATGTACCCTACTGTTCAAAAGAAAGTTATTAAATTGATTAAAAGTGATGTTTACATTGTTATAAAATATGTTTTGTATACATGCTGATAGCTATTCATCAAATAATCCTAAATAAATTACCACCATTTGACCACAAAATTATTAATGAGCACAACTGTTTTCAACATTGATAATGATGAGAAATGTTTTTTGAACACCAAATCATCATATTAGAATTATTTCCAAAGGATCATGTGACTCTCATGGTTAGCTGTTATAAAAAAAAAATGAACAAGAATGATATGCGTGATGCAGAATGATGATGATGATGATGATGATGAATATTTATTTAAACAGAGAGCACCAACAACCACATCTAACACGTTAACACATAAACAAATAACTGAGGAAAACGTCTCGGTTACGTATGTAACCCTTGTTCCCTGAGTTCAGGGAACGGAGACATGTCGTTGGGGGAGTTCCCTGACGAATTGGGATCACGCTAGGGAGCCAATTGCCTTCGAGAGAAATAAAAACGAGCCAATGGACATTGGCATGCAAGATTTGCATTCCGCGACCCGCCTACCAGCGCGGGTATAAAGGCGGAAGTAAACATTGCGTCAATGCTTTTCGCTTCGGAGCCATCCAGTGTGTCTCTGTGTGAGCTGCTGTTCTTCTGAGAGTTATTCTACGAATAAAGAGCATCTTTGGGAAGAGGAACCTCTCTGGTGCTGGTGTGACGGCGCTTCAGCGACCATCGCTTCCTGCCTGCTGCTGACTTTTTTTTTTTCTCTTAAAAAGAGCTGTTTTCACGGCTGGTAGTGGGTGAGTGCAGCACACGGGCTTGCAGTTTCCCCGTTGTGTCTGCCGCGGTGGTCCCTCGGTGCTTCGGCACGTGTCAGAGAGCACTCTCTCTCTTCTAAAAGAGCATCACGGGTGTTTCGCGTCCTTTTCAGGATGTAATTTCACCCGTGCGTTTCTGGATGCGGTCGACTTCTCCCTCAGGAAGATGGTCATAAACACTGCCTCTCGTGTTTGGGCTTAAGGCACGCTGAGGCAGCGTTTCTGAACGAGTCATGTTCTCATTGCGGGAACATGACTCTGGCGATGCTGCGTTCGAAACTGAGAACCCTGAAACATGGGGGAGTCCCTTCAGCGAATCCCCGATCTAGTTCGTCTGCCGGTTCAGTTCGGCAGACGGCTACTCGCCGGGCGGCCCACCACGCCTGGCACCGGAGGGGTGATGGAGGAAATCACGAGGCTCACCGACGCTGGGCGCCATACAGAGCAAAGTACGCACGTATCCGGCTGAGAGGCGGAGTGGCGTAGCAAGCCGATACAACCTATTCCCTCGCACCACTGGCCGTAGCAAGTACTCGGGAGGAAACAGGTTCCACACGTAGGCTATAGAACCTAGCGAACGTGTTAGGTGTCGCCCAGCCCGCAGCTCTACAGATATCTGTCAGCGAGGCGCCTTGAGCCAAAGCCCAGGAAGCGGCAACACCTCTAGTGGAGTGAGCCCGCAACCTGGGAGGACAAGGCTCACCCAGAGACTCATACGCTCGGGTGATAGCATCCACTAGCCAGTGGGCTAACCTCTCCTTGGAGACAGCCTTCCCCTTCTGCTGGCCTCCGTAACAGACAAAGAGCTGATCTGAGGTCCTGAAGCTTTGCGTTCTGTCAATATAAACCCGCAGAGCGCGGACGGGACAGAGAAAAGCAAGGGCTGGGTCTGCCTCCTCCTGGGGCAGCGCTTGCAGGTTCACTACCTGGTCCGCGAAGTGAGTGGTAGGAACCTTGGGCACATATCCGAGCCGGGGTCTCAATACAACGTGAGAAAAGCCCGGCCCGAACTCTACGCACGATTCGTCGACCGAAAATGCCTGCAGATTCCCGACCCTCTTGAAAGAGGCCAATGCTAACAGGAGCGCTGTCTTTATGGACAGGATATTAAGCTCTACTGTCGACAAAGGCTCAAAGGGAGGACTTTGAAGAGCTCTAAGTACCAGAGCTAGGTCCCAAGAGGTTACAGAGTGCAAAACACGAGGTGGATTTAACCTCCTAGCACCCTTAAGGAATCTGATGATCAGGTCGTGCTTCCCCAAAGACTTACCTTCTACTGCATCGTGATTCTATTGCAGCGACATACACTTTGAGGGTGGAGGGAGACAGCCTTCGCTCCAACCCATCTTGCAGGAAGGAAAGCACGACTCTGATTGGGCAAGTTCGGGGGTCCTCCTGACGGGAGGAACACCAATCGACGAACAGGTTCCACTTCAACGCATGGAGGCGCCTCGTAGAGGGGGCTGTGGTAGACCACCTAGAACCTCCGCGTCCCGTCCAGGGACCAGACATGGAGTTTCCAGAGGTCTGGACGCATCTGTCCTGCCCCTAGCCGCACGCGGATTTGAGTTGAGGGGAGCAGTAGCCTAATGGCTTCATCTCATCGGTATCAAGAGAAGATAAGCTTGATTGGTGTGGACCCATATCAAATAGACCCAACAGCCTTAAATAAAGATCCGTCCTTATTGCCAGCCGTAACTTATCCGGATATTTATCAGAGCTGCCAACTCTCAGGCATTCACCGTGAGACACACGCAATTGACACTTTTCCCACGCTCTCACGCCACACATCCTCACGCACAGAAAAATCGCGAAGCAAAGAGGACACGGAGACCGACAGACTAGACAGAGCAGGTTACTTATGATATAAAAAAAATCTCAGCTCTCAGGTTCTGTCACTTTTATTCGGAATTCAAACAATAAATACCGTTTTGGCGCTTGTAAATATGACGCGACAGATTCCTAGCGGCACGTGAACCGATCATCTCTAGCTAGTAAATAAACACGAATGAACAATGTTGAAAGATACAGTACAACTTACCGAAATGTATATTCCTCATACATAATATCGATCAAACAAAAGGGTCAATAAAACAGCTGGAGAACAATTATGTCACATAACATTTACCTCAGGAAAGCCATTTAATGACCATATAGGCTATAGCACGTTAGTTGGCTAGAAAAAAAGAGGTAGAGAGTATTTTGCTAAATATGTGTACTATATTACATTTATTATATTTTTACTTATATCATTAAATAAAGTTGTTATTATAATAAAAAATGCATTATATCTCTCTCTGTATGTTTACAGCATTAGGTGAGTTGTTTTTTTCTTGAGAAAAATAATAATATTTATCCAAATGATGGGAACAGACTTTGCTGTGGGGAAAGTCTCTCCTGCGCTGGCTCAACTCCTCTGTCTCCTTCCCTTCACATTTTCTGACAGTCGGTATATCATAAAAACTAACTCCGGGGTTCTTATTGCTGCTGTTAGAACAGCCGTGTATTACACAACACACCATCGCGCTGTAAAAAAAAAAAGAAAAAAAAAAAGAAGCGATAATGCCATGGATAATACCGACGCTGACTCGCTTGTCAATTGACAGACTGACAGTTGCCGTGGTTTCTATGTCAACAACATGGCCGCCGCGAACATTGATGACGTAGATCTAATAAGAACTATTGTTTCAGTGGAACCGCTGTCCTGCCTCGAAAGGACCTGAGGCAGGTGAGCACTGACTGGACGCGTTCCTCCGTGAGGCGCGCAGTCCAGGCGACCGAGTCCAGTTCCATACCGAGATAAGAGATCCTCTGCACGGGGCAGAGTTTGCTCTTGTCCCAGTTGACCTGAAGCCCCAACCGGCTGAGGTGCCGAAGCACCATGTCACTGTGATCGCACAACACATCTCGCGAGTGAGCTAGAATCGTCGTCGATATAGTTGAGGATGCGAACGCCTTGTTCTCTCATGGGAACAATGGCCGCCTCCGCGACTTTCGTGAAGACGCGGGTGACAGGGCCAGCCCGAAGGGAAGGACTTTGTACTGATACGCTCGACCCTCGAACGCAAACCGTAGAAATGATCTGTGTCGAGGAAGAATCGAGACGTGAAAGTACGCGTCCTTCAGGTCGATCGCTGCAAACCAATCCTGGGGACGGATGCATTCGAAAATGCGCTTCTGCGTGAGCATTTTGAACGGGAGTTTGTGCAGGGCCCGATTCAAAACTCGCAGGTCCAGGATTGGCCGTAACCCACCGCCTTTCTTGGGTACAATGAAGTAGGGGCTGTAAAACCCAGACCTCATCTCGGCAGGAGGGACCGGCTCGATCGCGTCCTTCACCAGCAGGACATCGATCTCTTTCCGCAAGACAGGGGTGTCCACCGACTGCACACAGGTGAAGTGGACGCCCCTGAACTTGGGAGGCCGGCGTGCAAACTGAATTGCATAGCCGAACCGAATGGTGCGGATGAGCCATCGGGACGGACCCGGAAGCACTAGCCAGGCTTCCAGATACCGTCCCAACAAACCCACCCGAACCACCGGCGTACCCGCGGAGGGGCAGCGAGTTGGAAGACAGGGACCCGGCTCTGGTGGCACTGTAGCGACCGAGAGCGGGGTCTGGGCGTGGAACTTGACACCAACCTGCTTCCACCGGGGGGCAGACGGCAGAGAAGGCCCGTGGGCATTCTGCTGCGGGCTGCCCGGTGGCGAGGGGAGGGGGAGAGACAAGGAACAAGGCCCTTACTCCTCGTGTTCCGGTCTCTGCACCTCCGGGCCCAGCTGCAGGCCGGAGCGACGCAGCCGAGGCTGCGTTACTGCTACCGGCAAGCTGGGGAGAGGGGAACGGGAGTGGTGCTGCTCGGGGGCGGTGCACACTGCCATTCTGGCCCTCTCAAATGGGGGAGACTGTGTGCCCACCAGTCTCGGCCGTGGATGACCTGGAAGAGGAGGTAGAAACTGCTCTTTTACTGAAAATTTGGCGGAACAGAAATCAAACTCAAAAAAGGATTCTCCACCCGGCCCTCCCCCGGGGGAAGGAGGTGTGCAGAGGCACCCTCCCTGCGAGCAGCATCCAGGTCCTCCTCCAGGTCGCCCGTCTCAGGAATGGTTCCCGCCTTTCTTCTTCCGGGAAGGGGCCGGAGGCGTCGGAGCGGGCTGGGCAGCCCTCTTACGACCAGACTTATGAGGCTACGCCATAGCATGCAGGGCGGAAGCAGCGTCTCCACACGCCATGTAGGCATCCCTGGTCAGAACAGAGGAAAACCTACAGGCACGGTAGGGGAGTGAAGGGGCACCCCGCCAGGAGGAAGCGGTCTTCGGACACAGTTGCATCGCGATAGACCACTCCACTGGGGGGATTCCCTCGTACCCGTGCGCCGCTCCGCCATCGAGAGTGGTGAGGAAGGAGGAGCGAGGTTGTCTACGTCTGGTCGCCAGAGGGGCCAGCCAAGACTTCCTCAACTCCTCATGCACTTCCGGGAAGAATGGTACCGGAGCGGACCATGGGGCAACGACACGGCCCGCTCCGAGACACCAATCATCCAGCCGCGAAGGTTCGGGACCCAGTGGAGGGTTCCACGCAAGCCCGACATTCGCGGCCGCCCGTTCGAGCATATCGGCCATTTCCGGATCCGGCTCAGCCGAAGCCACCACACCCTCTGATGCCGCGATCGACATCTGGTCCTCAGGCGGCTCCCCGAGGGAGACAACCGGAACCACACGAGGCGGCTCCGGAAGCTCCACCGGGACAGCCAATGGCAACGAGCTGGTAGAGGAATGAGAAGGCCTTGAGGATCTTTCACCAGACGGGACGTTCTTCACTGTGATCCTCATACGCTCACCAACAGGAATCACCGAAGTAGCCGTCTGCCGAACTGAACCGGCAGACGAACTAGATCGGGGATTCGCTGAAGGGACTCCCCCATGTTTCAGGGTTCTCAGTTTCGAACGCAGCATCGCCAGAGTCATGTTCCCGCAATGAGAACATGACTCGTTCAGAAACGCTGCCTCAGCGTGCCTTAAGCCCAAACACGAGAGGCAGTGTTTATGACCATCTTCCTGAGGGAGAAGTCGACCGCATCCAGAAACGCACGGGTGAAATTACATCCTGAAAAGGACGCGAAACACCCGTGATGCTCTTTTAGAAGAGAGAGAGTGCTCTCTGACACGTGCCGAAGCACCGAGGGACCACCGCGGCAGACACAACGGGGAAACTGCAAGCCCGTGTGCTGCACTCACCCACTACCAGCCGTGAAAACAGCTCTTTTTAAGAGAAAAAAAAAAAGTCAGCAGCAGGCAGGAAGCGATGGTCGCTGAAGCGCCGTCACACCAGCACCAGAGAGGTTCCTCTTCCCAAAGATGCTCTTTATTCGTAGAATAACTCTCAGAAGAACAGCAGCTCACACAGAGACACACTGGATGGCTCCGAAGCGAAAAGCATTGACGCAATGTTTACTTCCGCCTTTATACCCGCGCTGGTAGGCGGGTCGCGGAATGCAAATCTTGCATGCCAATGTCCATTGGCTCGTTTTTATTTCTCTCGAAGGCAATTGGCTCCCTAGCATGATCCCAATTCGTCAGGGAACTCCCCCGACGACACGTCGGAGTTCCCAGGACGAAAGGGAACTGAGGGCTTAAATACACAAGGGAAGATCATTAACAGAACAGGGAACAGGTGAGACACTAATCAAGAACCATGACAACTAATGAAAGAACTAGAACTCAGGCAAATTGTGACAATGAGTAATGGCTCATAAAAATTCAGCTCTGCCATCAGGAATAAATTATATTTTTTACAACACAATATATAAAAAAAAGAAAATGGTTTTAAATTGTAATGATATTTCACAATATAACAGTATTTTTTAATTAAAGCCCCACTGTAGTCAATATTTTTTCCATAAAACTCATCTTTGATCATCAAAATTATTGCTTCATTTAGTACATGGAGCCATGAATATGCAAATTAGCCCCATCTCCACTCAGAAATCCACTCGGTCAACTTTACTGTAGTAAACGCTGCACAATGGCAAGTGGAAATACTGGTTTAATTCAGCCATATATGTTTTAACCAGTGGAAGAGTGAATTATACAGGCTTGTCTAAAAGTCGATGATAATAATGATAATATGATAATACATTTTATGTATTGCTTTACAACGTTGGACACATAACGGTAATTAATACAATTAGCCTTTTGCTTGACTACGTTATCAAACAGCTAATAATGTGTTGCTAATGTTACCAGAGATGTTCACAAGTTTTTCATCTGGAGTTTGGCATTTCATTTTGACATGTTAATAATAGACTTCAGTCGTTTTCAGTCAATTAAAGACTTGTCGAGTCCGAGTCAAGTCTGAAGTCTTTTGTCACGAGTCCAAGTCAAGTCTGGAGTCATTTCATGCCTTACAAAAAAAAAAAAAAATCCTATTATATAATACATTGTATAAAACAATCATCCTGGCAACAAGAGTTATTTTCAATACAATCGCTAAGCGGTTTGTTATACAGTAGTTTGTTATACAGCGGCGTTGTTATTGACGACAGTCATTGTCTGAAAATATCAAACCTCGGAATGTTTAAGTCAATAGAAAACTGTACGCATGCTAAGTGCGATACTTTAATATATGCACTTTTAAGTGATAAATGGATTAACATCCTTCTATCTCTTCTCTCTCATATGGCGCTTTTCCACTACACAGTACCAGCTCGCCTCGGCTCGGCTCGGCTCGACTCGACTCGGCTCTGTTTGGTTTTCCACTGTGTAAAAGTTGTACCTGTACCTGCTTCCAGGTACTTTTTTTCGTACCACCTCCGGCGAGGTTCTAAGCGGGCTGAGGCGAGCTGAGGCGATACTAAAATGTGACGTGAAAACACGGCAGACTGCTGATTGGTCAGAGAGAATCGTCACTATTCACTGCGTCATCATTGCACGCGCCAGACGGAGTATCCTGAATAAAAAACAGCAAAAACAAAAACAAAAACATCCAAAAACAGCATACACTCGATTTCCTCCTTTGCCCTGTGTGTGTGTGGGTAGCGGGTGTGTCTCGCGCGTCTCGCGTAAAAGATTAAGTCACGGCAGTTTCCTGCGGCGTCGCTATGACGTCCAGGTAGGCTACTATTGTGGAGGTACTATCTGCAATGGAAAACGGAGCGAAAAGCCGAGTCGAGTCGAGCTGGTACTGGTAATGGAAAAGCGCCAATAGACATACATTAAGAGAGAGAAAAGCTGAATATACAAAGAAAAGATTGATAAAAGTAAAGCATAGTGCTTGGTTTAAAGGCTAGATTTTTATTTATTTTTGTTAAAGGGACACTTCACACATTTGCATTAAGCTTTGTATCGTTAGTCATATTTTTTAATGGTCGTGCATAATTCCCTCATTTTCCCCTGAGACGGGAGAAATACGGATTTCAGTGTTGCAGTTCCTGCTTACAATGATGTAAAAATCGTCATTTTGCGTCATTCTAAGCAGGAAGTCCCATATCTTTGTAGAGGGGTTGAGACTACAAACAGCTCGTTCCTCATTTTTCCAGGGGGTGGGACCCACTCACGCTACAGACCTATTACAGATCAGTGGGTGGGACTTCACTTGCAGAAACTAAAAGCAATATCAGCCATATTGTTTGGAAGCTAAGCTAACAGGCGCTGTGGAGCCAGATGTGAAGTTACGACAAAGGCGGAAGGTACTCAATATGATATGGAAGAAGAGGATTTCAAAAGTCTGATGCTCGAATCAGATGTTCGTGGCTATCTTTACGAGCCGCAATATAGCAAAGAGCAGCTGGGGCTGATGGAGGAACAGGAGGCGGCTGCTGCGTCTTCTGCAGCCAAGGCAGAAGACCTGCCTGTCGTGTACGAGGATCCCGGACTGGCTTGAGCTGGGGCGGACTGGTGGTGCCTGTGCTCTCACTGTGCGCCTACAGACACAGAGTTAGTCTGCTGCAAAGAATTTCAACGATGCCAATTTCTCCTGGATGAAATCTCTGAATCAGACGAGGATTAGTGGGAATGGCTTGCGGAGCTGTACAATGTGGTGCAATGTGGGAGTTGTTGTCTTCCATACAAATGCGCCCTAAAGTTACTTTGTGTCTTTCCTTGGTCAAGAAGACACCAAATTCGGAATTTATGTTACATTTCGACTACATATGATCCACTTTCAATAAAGATAATATTCCCATGGGTGAAATGCTCCTTTAATGTTTTAACAGGCTTGCAATCCAAAGGAGCCATGCAGCTACACCACAGTATAATATGTAATGTGACTAACCTTTGTGGATGCGATGCCTCATAAAATTATAAGTTGACGTTCCGGTGTCTTTAATTGTTTTCCCACATTCGTTGCATCTATCTGATTTGACATGTTAATAACCCAAATGAAAGAACATATGGAACGGTTGCTCCCATCATGTTTCGTGGTTCATGCTTCTTCAGCATCTCCCTAAATACTCAGACCAAGGCAGAAACCTCTTTTCAAATGTAAACATGAGTTCACAGTGGGAATTTGCATTAATCACCATCCCAGACTTACTGAGGACAGTAGTTGATTTACATGGAAACATTTGCAAACAATGGGAATTTGCATTGAGTTTACACCTTTGAGAGCAGGATGCCATTTGCCTGGAAGACAAACCCTCCTCTGTGTACCTTATTACCTTTTGGTTTACTTCTTTGGGAATGAGACCTTTGTACCAGTCACACTGAGACATTTCAAATGATACCAAACGTGTAATACTGTATGATAATTATTCACATTAAACCATATAGATTCTTGGGTGAATTTTGGTGATCTCAGCATAAGGGAGAAGGAATGGGGGAAGAGGGAAAGAAATATAAATTAGGATGATTCTGAGGTGAGACTTGCGTCTCGAATGGAGCACAAGAGTGAGTTCAAATGTTAATTTCCTTTGTTCTCTCAGAGAGTTGCCCTCTCTCTTCCAGTTTTTCCAGTCTTGCATCTATTAAAATGCGACTCGAGTGCGACTTGAGTCCGAGTCTCTAACTCGAGTGCCCATCTCCGAATATTACACAAACCATGTTCGTATTCACCACCTCAGAGTCAGACAGCTGCCTTCTAACAATCAGCATCCTTAGAAATGCTGTGAACATCTTAGAACGTCAGAAAAGCATATAGCTCATCATAAAATCGTAATATACATTTACATAATTCACCCGCTATATTTCTAAAAGCACATCATTTTTCATATCAACAGAAAAATATACCGGGATAACCCGCCTTCTCTTGAGACTCCCCTGCTTCACAGCATAGTTAATGATATGCTAAAGCTTGCCACAAACAAGGTAGTTTGTGACGTCAGAAACACCAGCGATTTCAAACCGCGTTTTTGAAACTGTCTTTGGTTCACTGCAGTTTTAAGGAAAAAATACTCAGCAATTGTGTTGACTTATGAATTTGCACCTGGTTTGTCTTAAAACATATTAAAAACACCACATAGACATAAACATAAAAAAAAATCTATTAACAGAGAAAAATATGATTAAGAAAAATAATACTTCGCTATAAGGCGAAATTAATTAATTAATAAATTAATTTATAAATAAATTATTTATAAATAAATAAAAAAAACATATTAGAGATTCTTCACACTAGCCATGAGGAACTGTACTTAAAATTGATTCATTCACTTCAACACTCACTCTTTTCATCTCCAAGGTTATCAAATGTGCTCTGAAAATTTAACACACACACTCACACACATAAGCAATGTGATTTTTGCAGAATGTGATTTAACATTTTTCATTTTTTTAAAAGTGAGAGAAAAGGTTACTATAGTTCATTTATATAATTTAAACCTAAAATCTTGCTGGTGATAAAAAAAAATAATAATAATAATAATAATTATGGACATCTTATGCATCAATTACCCATTAAAAACTAATAAATACAAAACAAGAATGTGCCATGCAGTGGCAGTTTTTGTTTCATCTTGAGGGTCGAGATTCTTCCTCTGATGTGAAGAGGAAACAAATTCTGACTGTTTTAGGTTGGGATTTTTAGAGTGGAAGACCAGCAGGCATCATGAGGTAATCAAGGAGCATATAATCAGTGGTGTAACCATGGCAACCTGTCAAAAAAGCATTAGGAAGAGCAACATCTAGATAATAGCAACAGGATGACAGGATTAAAATTGTCTTGTGCAGCTAAATATGGATAGGAAGAAACAAATATTTGAGTGTTTGTGTACTTGTGTACTTGTACGCCAGAATATAAATCAGCAGTTCCTTTGAAGTTTTAGTGTGATTGTAGGACACCAACATCCAGGATGGAAGATAGGCCTACCTTTTTTAAAGCTCCATATTTTGGAAAACTATTACAGGTTAGTTGAGCAGAATGCATAGAAGCATATGAGTTTATACCAGCTGTGAACAGGGCAATAGGTTTTGATCACTTGGATCAAAACCTATGGCCCTGTTCACAGCTGGTATAAACTTCTTGGGTGAACGGATCACAAGTGGTCAGATGAGACATATCGCAAGTTGCCGTGTGTTTCAATTGCCTCCTGTGACCACTTGTGAATTTAATTTTAAGTCAACAGATTTTTGCTTACAAACATACTTTTTTATTTTAATCTCAATTCAAATGTGATGTTTCAAGAAAAAAAAAAAAAAAAGGTTATTTTAGATGCGCTCCTGTAGTAGCTAATAAAGTCTTATTTCTCAAGTATGTCAACTTCATCATTATAGTTGTATTCTATATTTAGCAACTTGTAAGAAACTTACATTTTTATCAACTACAGCAGCTCAAAAAAAAAAAAAAAACTTAATTAACTTGAATATTAGCCTACCTGATCCAGTCACAAATGCCTAGCATTATAATCATTCTTTAATTCTGTATTCAAGGAGTGAATCAATACAATTTCATGAATTTCATCTTGAAAAAATGTCTTAAACCTGCGACTTAGTCTCGTGACCCGCCCTACATTTTTTCCTGTTCGAGAAGCAGTTTCAATTGGATATAGAATAGGGAAGAAAAACCATCCCAACTTTCGTTTCATGCTGACTTTAAAGGTCCCATATTGTCAAAACTGAAATTTCATGTTTTTTTTTCATGATAACAGAGGTCTAGGGGCTATGTAACTACCATATAAGTTTCAAAACAGTCAATCCACAGACAAATGCACACAGCCTGCATAAAGTAGCTGTGCCTTTTCACAAGCCATTGTGACTTCCGTAAAAATGTGATGTCAGAACTACTCAGTCACCGCCCCGAGACTGCCCACTGTCCCTCCTTTTGCCCAACCCCAGACAACATCGCTGCTGAGTAACAACAACACGGAAACATGTTCAGTCGATGGATGTAGAGACCTGCACTCCCGCGGGACCCAATGCAACAGACTGCGGCGTGGGACTAGATTTGATGGCCGAGTGCGGGTGCGGGTGCGGGTGCGGGCGCGGGCGGTAAGGTACTCGTGTGTGTGCGGGTTGCGGAAGAATAAAATGATTCGTGGGACTATCGCAAAATAGAAATATCTAAAAATAAATTATCTAAAAACAAATTAATTGTTATTCATATGTTGCACAAAAGCAACAAGAATAACTAAAACTAAATAAAAACGTTTTACAGGCCAGAACGAGTTTCTGTTTATAACATGTTTGCAGCATTGAGCAATGTACCCAATGACAGACATATGTGTTGATTTCTTGAACGTAATGGCCAATGAGATGCATTTAAAATAGAATTTTTGAAAATAGAGTTTTTGTTCAGTGCTGAATTCTGCATGCTGGCAAATCCTCTGATTATAACAAACGAAGTGTTGACATTATGAAAGATTTGTGAGATTGCGAAGCCACAGCAGGCTACAGCATACATGATCTTAATCACTTGTGGTTGGCCTGGCCGTGCGTCACTCAGAAAACAACTGGCCAATCAGAAGAGAGGCTCATGAATATTAATTAAACAGGCCAAAATCGACCTGTTCTTGGCAGAGGTCCTGAGAAAGGAGCTGTAAAAATATATTGAGATGGTTTTTGGTACTTATACTGCAAATATATATTCTTAAGGACATCAAAACCTAAAATAAAACTTCAGGAAGGTGTACAGTATGGGACCTTTAAAGACCCACTGAAGTGCGTTGAAACGCGTAGCTTTGTATGATGCATTGACGTAATTTCCACTGAAACAGGAAGCTAAGGCGGGACATATTGAATGGCTCCTCCCCCTTTTCAAATAGCCAATAGCGTTTAGTTTACATCACAGACGGCAAGTCGTACTTGACAGCACCATGGAAACGAATCCGAGCACTGATACGTTGGATTCAATAGTTAGAAGTGTGAATAAATTCTAGCCATTTCATTCTGAAAACAAAATAAAATTTGAGCATTTGAGCAACCGAACACATCCGAACATCTCCAACTCATATTGCTCCATGACGTGACAACGGTAGTGATGTAGTTTTTTGTGAACCGGTCAACCCAGTTCACCAAATCGAACTGAATCGTTCAAAACAGAGTCAGTGCTGATCCAGTTTTCTAAAGTTACTCGCTTTCGGACATGCCTTACAGTCACTCCGACTCAAAATAAACAATATCCTGGAGTATATGTTACTCCAGTAACTCCGACAGTTAACTGATGGAACTGATGAGCACAAGCATATGCGTTTACTACTGAACGGACAGTCAGGTACAGTCACGGTCGCTTTGGCCAGGTGGTATTTATAGCAGAGGGGGCGGGACGCTTCAGATTCTAGAGAGCATTTGATTGGACAGAAGATGCGATGAGAAGCGGAAGTCCACGTTGACGTCATAAAAATCCGTGATCCATTTTAGCAGAAGTGAGAGACTGTAAGTTTTTTCAATGCTTGTATCTCCTAAATGCGAATTATGTCATTGTTTTGGAACACACCAGCTTATCCATAACATTAAGGCTAACATATTCATCCTAAGAGCTAAAAAAAAATTATTTTGATTTCGGGGGGCCTTTAAGGGCAAAATAAGTAACGCAGGGCATGTACTCTCGTTGGTTTGCCTTCTTGTCTACTCTACTCTAAAGTACATTTCTGGTTACAGACTCTCTATAAAATATGTGTTTTCCCAAATAAGACGGGATACAAGTTCTCAACGATTACGAAAATTTCTACCTATCAGTTAGCGTCCTCCGTGCAATGACTGCACACGCGGAAAGATTTCGCACTTGAACTTTAGGCCTACCTTCTAGACCTTCGATCGCTCTTTCAGATCTTTTACCGGTAATAACCGGATAAATAACAGGCAAACCTCATAAGCCCATACTTTACCGCAGTGTATGCTTGAAAGGTTAGTTGATGTCATTTAATTTTGGGACGCATCTGTACTGGTTAGCGTTTACACTAGGGCTGTCACATTCTGACTGCAACCATATGTGGTTTGAGTTATTCAATCACAAAATGTTTTGGACCCACCTACACATGCTATAGAGCTGTTTTGTGATAGCTGGATACACTGTTAGACTTTTCTGTAATTTCTACAGTTATTTACTTTAAATCCCCCAGTATTATACTGCTATTTCTCTTTACAGTAAATAACTGTGATTCCCATTGCATCATGGGAATTTTCTGTGACGTCTAACACCACATACAGAGACTTAAGCCCCTTTCACACAGCGCATTGAACCCGGGAAATTGCCGGCAAATTGCCGGAACGCCTTCTGTGTGAACGCAAACACGACCCGGGTTTAATGCCGGGATCGATGCCGGGTTGGGGACCTAGTAACATTGCCGTGTTCAGTCCCGGGACGCGCGCTGTGTGAACAAAAGCCGTAATAATGCCGTGTCGTAGTGATGACGCTGAAGCCGGGATCGTTCGCCAGCTGTGAAACGGTACGAAATGCGCAATTTTATGATCGAATCAGAGAAATAAATGCACAAGCGTGGTTTCTCGAGAGAGAAATCGCAGCTCATAAGCAAACTGAAGACGCTGCTGAGACATTACAAGTCACATCGATGTCACGTGTCTTTCCGGGACATACACGGGTTGTGTGTGAACGCGCTCTCTGATTCCGGAAAATCACTGGCAGTGTGAATGAACCAAAATCAAACGAACCCGGGTCAAATCCCGGGTCACTTTATCCGTGTATTTTCCGGAATCTCTGTATGAAAGGGGCTTTACTGTATTTTTTTAATTTGCTGTATACTACTGTATTTGACGTAACTGCCTCTCTGGCTGGCACCATTCCACCATGCTTTTTATTTCCTAATTTTTGCCTTACACCGCGTGTCTACAACGCTATAATAGCCAGAGGCTGTCTATATTGGACACATTGAAGCGACCGGACCTTTAAATGCAAACCTGTTTATCCCTTGTAAGAACTAGCGCGAGTGCTTGGACTCGTATCGGACTGCGTCTGAAATATAACGGCCGCGGCGCATCACTACACTGTCTGGGATTTGTCGTGTCGCGTCAGACAGACATCCAGTGTAGGTAATGGGGTCTGTCTTTTGTTGGATCGCGACGTTCGTGTCTGGCCCGGGGAAGAGACGGAATTCACTTCACCGAGAGAGAGATCAGCAAGCAAGGTAAAAAAAAAAAACGAAAAAAAAAAAACATTCTGTGTATGTTGACCATAGACTGGGTGTTGACAGGATTGTGCCCAGTTTAACGTATGTTCGTTAACGTTAGCCTAACGTTACTCGTCGTCAACATGGCGGTAACGAACTTTACCATGGTAAACTGAGCTAACGTTTCATTTTACACACTTTGTTAGATTATTGAATTTTCGAGTTAAAATATGCCAACGAGCAACGCGTTTACATTAACAATAAATGTGAATAAACCTGTGAAATTCTGTTTATAGCCTAATGTTGGCCTATTGATGAGAACCTTTATAGTTTTAGCATTAGTTTGCAAACTATACCATATTATAGTTTTTTTTTTTTTTTTATGGAATTAAATATTTACTTCCATTTTTGTGTTTAAATGCAAAGTTCTGCAACAAAGCGCCAATTCGCGCCAGTGACTTAGCAAGATTCCAGAGGTAGGCCAGCCCATTTGTGATATATTTTGAGATAAGTTTGCTGAAATGATTAGCATACACTATGTGAAAATTGCTTTTAGTAGGTAGCTTACAATATCTTATAAAATCTCTATAAAATTGGCTAACTTTATATCAAATAAGTGACCTTTGCATTATGTCTAACTTTATTACACAGCAAATGAACCAATCAGAAGATGGACCATTGTCTTTGTTCAGTCTCACCAGATTAAATGTATCCAGGTAAGCACTGCAGTAAAACTCTCACTAATTCATTCAGACCAAATCTAGCATTCTAAACAACTTAAGTTTATATTTTTGCATTATTTTTATATTTTATTAGCCAGAAGACTCTACCATTGCAGTTCCACCTGACTAGGAAGGTCCTAATATCAGCGCACAGGTGGGTTAACTACTGTAGGAAGGAGAACAATCATCACACAGAGATTTCTTGCATGTATCTTACTGTGTATTTGTCTCAAACAGGTACTCCTTCACTGCAGACAAGCTGAAATGGGCTAAAATCATCTATTTCAGTCGTTCTTTCTATGGATCTCAGCATTTTTGGACAGAATTTAGGATTTGTAAGTATTAAAATTTAATCTGGCATAATTTAATTTAGTTCTTTTGTATGCTATTTATTGACAAAAGCTGTTTACAAATATATATTCTTAAGTTTTTGTGAAAATAATAATACAAATTAACAAAAAAGGAGGTTAAAAATAATGTGACACTAATATTCTCTCTCTCTCTCTCTCTCTCTCTCTCTCTCTCTCTCTCTCTCTCTCTCTCTCTCTCTCTCTCTCTCTCTCTCTCTCTCTCTCTCTCTCATAGTTTTGGAACCGGGATCTCCTCTGAAGGACTGAGTACGTTTGTGTTTGTGGGCACGCATGCAGACCAGGGAACACTCTGATGTTGTCAGTCAAGTTCTGAACAGGAACCAATCTTTGGAGAAGTTCATTTATTCACAAAGGTGGACAAAAACATTGTGTTGGCTTTTTAAAGATTATTTTGATGATGACTTTTACTCCTATGCTGTAGAAAAGATGGAGTAGACAGTCAGACATTGATAATAATAAGAAATGTTTCTTGAGCATCAAAGAGACTTCTTTCAAAAACATTACGACACTTAAATACTTATTTTGGCCACCAGTGTACATGAATCCAACACATTTTTGGAAATAAGTGAAATTATTTTGAAGGTGGGGTTATGTGTCATGTATTGTGAAAAGAACTGTGTTTTGTCCTGTTTTGGACATTTCCTTTTTGAATGCTTAAAAATGTATTTATATTCTGCAGTTTTATGAATGTAATGGTTGATATTTCATTATAATACTTGTATAAGCTAAACAACCAATGACTCTACATTCATTTAGTCAAATGCTAATGTTTTGTTTATGGTTTTATGTATGTTTTCAAAAATGTTTGCAGTGAAGGACAGCACATAATGTGTTAATTTAACACGTTTACACATCTTTGTGCTAACCTCTCTGACATATTTACTTTGTTAAAATCATTAACACAATGAATGAGTTAAAATTAACACAAAACATTTTGTCTCTAAACTCACCCATTAATGTGTAAAAATTTCACACATCATTTCCAGCATTGGCATGTTTATTTTGTGATATATATGAAATGTTTTAAATTAAAAAATGGTATTTTGTGATAACTTTGTCTAATTGGTTTGTATGAAAGTAGTACTTATGTAGGATAAAAATAAAATTAATCATATATCAAAATTATCAAATCTAATTTATATTTAGTACAAATAAATATAATTACAGTAGTGTACTGATTAGCTTAGTTTTTACAGTAATGCACTGTACTGATTAGCTTCGTTTTTACAGTAATGCACTGTATTACACAAAACTGAAATACGGTTTGGTACTGTAACTCTTAATTACAGTAACTTACTGGCAACAGTGTTGCCAGTAAGTTACTGTAAAAAACCCTTGAAAAGTCTAACAGTGTAGCTTAAAACATGTTAGGTGTTAAAAAAAATAATAATATTAAGTAGCCTACCCCAAAAGCAGGTGATGAATGACAAGTGCTATTCTGAGAACGTGTGAATGGGGGGTGTTACAGTAAGTGTTTCCCTCTTTTGAACTTGTGTCTTAACAAGCAACCTGTCCTCCATCATAAAGAATCACTCCTACTCCTTCAAATGAATGACACTCGCGGTCATAACAAGAAAACATCTATCATCCAATTTAAGTGCTGTGAAATATTTCTAGATTGGAAGAAAGGTATTGGACAAGGAACAGGTGGTGAGGATATAAAAGTGGTTAAATGCGGTATAATATTTAAATATAGACAGTATAATGTAATAATGTGAATCACATTAAGAGATTTTATGTAGGCACATATTCAATCACATGCTTTTACAGCAGGCTAAAGGAATTCATTATGAGAAGACACTTGACGGCAAAGTAGCCTATCATAGGGTGAATCAGATGATACCTTAACACATTTTTCCAGGTCTCATTTCACCCAAAACAAAACAATCTTAATTTTGCTTCAAGAAAATGCATACTATTATGACTTTGACTTATGACTTTGTTTTTGCATGGTGGCTGTATTTCCAAGGCAATTAAGCACCTTTTACAACCTAATTCTCATTACTGTAATGTGTTTTTTCCCTTTCGATTTTTGTGATAAAATGTGACCTCTTCATGAGATTCACCTCATTACTCTGTCAGTAGGACTAAGTTAGGATTGAATAGCCCTTAATGATGAAATATTTCTTACATTTGTTGATTTGAGAGTTTGCACAACAGTGTTAATTTAGAATTATTTATGTACAATTATATTATTAAAAGGTTAGTTCACCCAAAAATGAATTTTCTGTCATTACTCACCCTCATGTCATTCCAAACCCATAAGACTTTCGTTCATCTTCAGAACACAAATGAAGATTTTTTTTATGACATCTGAGAGCTTTCTGTCCCTCCATTTAAAATTTTTAATAGATTAAATTTAGGCATTTATTTACGAAGATAAACAGAAGTCTTACGTAAGGGGTGTGCGATATTGACAAAAAAATTATATCTCGATATTCTGTTTACACGACACCGTTTTCAACTAAAAACGTAAAACTTTTTAGGGGTTTTAGTCGTTCATTTACACAAAAACAGCGTTTTGGGTGCCTGCAAACGCAAACTTTTGAAAACGTGTTTCAAAGTGAAAGTCTCCTAGCCTGGAAATCTAGACGCACACTAGCGGCAGCAAATTTTATTTTGCAGCCAGGGTGGTCTAACAACTCTCCATTGGTTTTCGAGCTGGAAAAACCAAACTCTAGTCAGGCTAATCACATCGTGTATAGAGTCGGCGGGCGGGCTTAACATAATGACGACAGAGTAGCGACGGTTCCCTGCTATTTGAAAACAAAGAATGGTTGCTGCTGCTGCTGGTGAACAGAGCGGTCTTTCGAATCGACTTTGGCTGCGACTCTGGGGAACTTTGAGTTAAGCTTTTCTTTGAGAAAAGAACAAAGAACAAAGAACAGCACTTAAGTCATTCTTAAAAAAGGAAGGATGTGTTCGTAGTTTTGCCGACCAGATACGGCAAAAGTTTAATCTATCAACTAGCTCCGCTGGTGGGAAAACGCTCTGGTTGGATGTAGTGCTATCCTATTGCGTGCAGAGGGAATTTGAAAGACAACAGTTTATCCCGCCCCTCGGATTGAGTCCTGCCAATGGTGAGTTCCCAGACCCAACATCTTGATGTGGGTCTGGCTTGCCAGGCTAGAACTCTCCGTGTAAACAGCAAACACACAAATCTGTGAAGACGATAACGTGTTGCACATGTGAATTATGTGTTCAGTCTGTAGCCTACTGTTTCATCAACATCTAATGGCCTGGCAGCAGAATACAGCGTTTTTAGTCGTTTTCGCAGATCCGTGTGAATGGGGATCGTTTTGACAATGATGTCGTCTGTACGCGGAAAACTCAAAGGAAAAACTTTTCCGTTTAAACCATATCATTGTCGTGTAAACGTCATGGGCGTCGGAACCATTGTATATGTGTGGGACAAGACCCACCCACTTTTTTTAAGACCAATTATATTGGACCAACTCACTTTTACCATCTCTAATTCAGCGCATACGTCTGTTCCCTTTTCAGAGCGCCGTCAGTCAAATCCATTCCACTTGAGGAATGCCCTAATACCCTCTTTTCCTGATGGCTGAGCGTACTGTGCAGCCTCAAACTGAGCGTGACGATGTAGATGTGACGTGAGCAACCTGTCTGACAGTTGTAAGTCTTCTAGTAGCTGTGCCAAGAGAAATCTGAATCATTCCCTTCCGAATATTGCAGAGACGAAGAGCTTGAGTAGGAGCTGTCCATGAGCTAGGAGCAGGAGCAACTTGAGTGCGGGAGTCAATGGAATGCTAACAGCAGGTGATGGCTTGTTAGCCAATGGATGCCCCTGTAGAATGTACGCTTTCTGGAATGTTCAAAGTGATAAACTGTTTTTTTTTTTTAGTTTTTTTTTTTAGTGTAATACATCACCTTTGTAATACAACAACACTAAGTAAGTGTTTTGGAACTGACACTAATTGTTGAAGTTAAATTTTCTTTCTTATTGATAAATTACCTTAAGGAGGCTACAATCTGTGGTCTCTGTTGTTGTATTTTTTACTTCATAATGCACCACACATTTTCAATAGGAGTCTAGTACCTGAAATCTTTTACTATGAAGCCACACTGTTGTAACGTGCAGAATGAATCTTGACATTGTGTTGCTGAAATAAGCAGGGATGTCTCTTAAAAAGACGTTGCTGGCAGCATTATGCAAAACAAATTCTCATGCTATAGCCAGACAAAAGTGTCAAAACACATGTTATAAAAAACAACACTTCCAGTTCTTGATTATTATTGGCTGAGCTGTGTTCGATGCCATTGTTGTCAGAATGAGAGTCGTAGATCCAAATGCAAGTAAGTAGTTTATTGAAGACAGGTTGAGACAGTGATTATACTCAAAACACCACGTATAGCAGGCGGGCGACCAGGATACAAATTCACAGGAGAGGATGAGTGATATGAATAAATCCAGCGCGGATGCCAAACTGGAACTGGATGAAGAGAACTCCAAACGATCTCCAGAAGTCTGGAAACACAGACGAGATCAAGGAAATAACTCCGTAAGGAAACTCAGGCACCAGAACTGGGTAAGAGAGCACAAACAAGAGTGACGAACCGACACCAAGCAATAATCACTGCCGCTAGATATAGGCAGCTAACAACAAAAGTAACTAGCTGCAGCTGTGGGCTGATTAAGTGATCAGCTGGTTACTAAGCAACAAACAAGCACTACACACTCAGACCCCACACCCACAACAACCAACAGATACACAAAATGAACACACGGATCGATGAACCGTGACAATTGTAATATTCTTTGTAACCACACAGTTATTTTCGTAATAAAATGAGAGGACACGCAGTTGCAGTGGAGCTATCATGTAGCTTATCACATCATACGAAGTTTAAAACATTTAAATAGACATATCAAGTAGTAATTAATGTATATGAATCTTAATTGATTAGAGCTGGTTTGGTTGCTGAGAGACTGAGACTCGCAGAGACGGCAATTAACGCGCTGTTTGATTTGTGATCTGCTGTGCTTATTCCATTCATTCGAGTATCATATTGTACAAGGCTTAAATCATTTAATATACGATACAATCACAATAATACACGATATCATATCGTTGAACATGTATATGATGTAGTAGCCTATTTGAGTTGATATTACTCTTGCCAAGCTCTGATTTCTGAGATGCATGGATAGACGATTTGCGCTACTTTCATTTTTACTCACTCATTCACAAAAATTCTGGAGGATGACCACCCACTTTTTTTTTTTTTTGCTTCTGATGCCCATGGTAAACCTAACCTTAATGTATGCATCATTTTTTCTGTCAAATTCTTAATTGAATCAATAACTTCAATTAGAATAATAAGACACAATAGGGCTGTTACCAATCAAATGAAATCAGTATCAACAAAATTAATCTTTGCAATGCAGAGGAAACAAAGAAGCTTCTGGTATTTTGATACATACTGTTAAATGCAGCTCAGAGGGGACATGCATGCATTTAATCTGCAGTTACAATGCATAAATAATGTTTTGATGTTTTAAACATAAAACTTTGAATACTGATATTATCAACTTATTTAAAAGTGAAAAGATACTTTAAATGTGAAATTAAAACCACCAGTAGGTGGCAGCAAGTCAATGTTAATGAGTGAGTCATTGAGTTTCAACTGTTCGATTTGTTCGTGTAATTCATTCAGGAACGAAGCATTTGACTTAACGAGTGAGTCATTGAATTGTTCATTTGAAGGATTTGTTCATTCAATAACGAAACACCGCCATGTGTTGCTCAGAGACGCAAAATAGTCCTGTGGCTTTGTTTGGAATTATTTTCGTTGGCGAAATGGAGCAAAAAGCAGGCAATATTGTGTCTTAAATGTAAGTCACTTAATTTTAACTTCCTGTTTATTGAACTATTTGTCAAACACATTTCCAGTAGCAAAGAAAGCTTAAAGGTATAGCGGAGGATTTTCTTTTTCCGGGTGGATCATCAAGACTATTGGTCCTCCTAAGTGTCAATCATTCTGGTGATATGTTTACGTAAGGCCGTCGTACGTGCTCATGCACACGATTCACATGATGGCGTGCGCTCAAAACACAGGTTGGGCTTCCCACTGATGCCTCAGTCGCGAAGTTTCTACTTGACAGGTAAAGTTTGGCATGCTATTTGGAGAAATCCATTTAAAATCACTGCTAGTAAAAGTTAATGTAAGCTATGATTAGCTCGTGCATGCTCTCTCGTGCACACGTTTAATAGGCGTTCCCTCTCGGGAGCAGGTAGAGTGTTGCGCATGTGCATTTTTTCAAAAAGTGGAGAGGGCGGTTCTGTCTAAAATTCAGGAAAATCCTCCGCTATACCTTTAAGTGAAATGAGATCAGGTGATGATGGTTACCTGTTGATGGTTTTATAATCATCATGAATTAGACCGATTCACTGATGTCTTTTGAATCTAACAATTGTGTTGTATCATTAATATATTCACATCACAAACCCTGTGTTACTGCAGCATGAGATCCAGCAATATTATAACAATCAGTTAGAAGATTTTAACAAACATGAGCACGAACAATTTATCTACGGTGACACACACAGATATCAGCACATGAATCTCAACAATGGTGACAATCAAATTTTTTAAGATAAACAGATAAATTCAGAACATCACTGAAAAGCTACTAAATGTCACAACAAAAACAACAGCAAAAAAATAAAAACAGATTTAGAATTTAACAAAATAATAGGACAATTCAGCTGCATAATTTATTCATTTTGCAATGCATGCTGGGAGTTTTGTACTATGCTGGTACCCAGCATGCATTGCAGCAAGGTCATTTTGATTGTCACCATTGTTGAGATTCATACGTTGATTATTGATGTCTGTGGTTCTCATCGTATATTAATTTTGCATGCTCATGTTTGTTAAAGTCTTCTAACTAATTGTTATAATATTGCTGGATCTCATGCTGCAGTAACACAGGGTTTGTGATGTGAATATATTAATGGTACAACCCAGTTATTAGAGTCAAATGACATCAAAAATTATTATATCATGATGATTATAAAACCATCAACAGGTAACCATCATCACCTGATCTCATTTCACTTTAGCTTTCTTTGCTACTGCAAATGTGTTTGACAAACACACTGTCATAGCGCCCAAAAAAGACAAAAAATTAAATAAGAGTTAAGAGCCAAACTTATGGAAACATTAATCACTGTTATGGTGACTTCAAATGAAACACATTAGAGTTAAACCTCTGTTAATTCTCAATACAAACTTTTGTAGACATCTGACAGAAATAAAGTCATTCTGGTTAGTAATAAGTGAAGCTGGTAATGCTGTTTGTGGAGTTGTTTAATCCTCCTCTGCTGAGATCTTCAGAGATTTAATGTCTTCTTTTCTCTTCAGTTGATTTAATCTAAGACTGTGGCTGAAGTCACTTGTAGTTCTTGTGTTTCTGCTCGTCTCTTTTTCTGTTCTCTTCTTTCCTTCAGTGATTCTTTTTTGTTAACAGGCTTATTAAGGCTGAGATGACTTCATATTTAATACACACAGATTTTGTGGCTCAGATAAGGTCCAGTTTTGGTTTATTTCTTTGCTCTTGGCTGACATGTCGCATTGCTATGGCCTGCTTGTGGCCCAGATCTGGCAAACAGGAGCGGTCCGCCCAAGGGCCGTAATTCCATGCTGCATGTGGGCCAGATCATCTTTCCACGTGTGCCAGATGTGGGCCGGATCTGGGCCGACACAATGTTGCGGCTGTATGTTGTGTATGTGGGTAATGACAGAATTTTCATTTTCGGGTGAATATTACTTTAAAATTTTGAATTAGCTTTTATATCAGTTTTCATTTTAATGTTAGTTAAGTTTTAATCATTTTGTCAGTGCTCTTATTTATATTATTATACAATATTTATGTTTAGCTTTTATTTATTTAACTTTTTAGTACTATAATATAAACTATTGAACAATAAACAATAAACTAATACAATTAATGAAAACAATTTTAATTGTTTTAGTTTAGTTAACAATAACAACACAGTATTGTAGCCGCACCTGAAGGTTTGCAGTATATGGCATCATACACTGCAGATGATGTTGTGCGATTACATAGCTATATATTTCCACATTTCAAAAAACCAATAACCTTTGTCACATCAACGCCTCTGCCAGTTTATAATTCTGCCTTTGACAGTATTTCCATGTTGGTGAGATTTATAAAGGTGTGAAGCATTGATAAGAACTCTCTTGGGCATGTGTGATTGACTTCTTGGCAATAAATTTGATCTTACTGGATAGGCTATGTAAGAGTTTATTGGCCATTTCAGTTCATTTTAAGGTTGATCCACCATCCACCATAGGTGCTGTCTGGGAATTAATCCAACATTTTAACACCAAGCCAAAGCGGTGATGCAACCGGAAAGCAACGTTTTAATGCAAAACTTCCTAACCTAGAAACACCCCTCTCTCTGTAGTATTCAGAATATTGTTGCTGGTGTTATACATAATATCTGCTTATGATGCAGAGATGTTACTTCTATCTTTGCATGCACTTTCCTGTTCCACTGAATTCGGATTCTGTGCTAATTATATCAGTTGCACCAGATAAACTTGCTTGCCCATTGATTTTTCCTGAAATCAAATATTCTCTGACCTATTGCTTTGAGTGAATGAATTTGGCATGGCTTGCATAATGGTTTTTAAAATGGGGCACCATCATGTACTGAATGTTATGTTTTATTAGCCAGACAGTTGAGAGCTCAGGAGGAAAGAGAGCAGAGGAGCGGTCTGGACTCTGAGATCAAAGCTGCGTTTCTCTGGCTTCTCTCCAGCTCTGCTCCCCTCTTTATGTCTCGGCCTGGATAAGCAGACAGATCTGCAGGCACTGCAAACTACTGTTCTGCGTTCTCAAGCAAGATGTTGGCATGAAACAACACCACATTTAATCAGGTTCTCTTTAATACGACATCGTGTTTTGGCAGAAAACCAAACCACAGAGATGAAACCAAAAGTATAATTAGGGCTTATTAGAGTGGAAAAAAGGTCATCAAGGCTGATTAGGGTAATATGCTGTCGAACAGATTTCGGTGTGTGTGAAAAGCAAATGCTAATATTCTTTAACATCTACTGGTTCTGTGTCAGGTTTATTTTTCGAACAAAACCTGGAAACCTGAGTGGCTGAAATGGACGTTAAATAAGAGGTCAGTGACAGATGACTTGTCCTGTTCTCATCCATATCTCATCAAATCCTTAAGCATGGACAGAGACACTTTGAATATGTTATAATGATGATCCCTGCACCCCTGCTGCGTTCAATTACAAACGTGCTCAGTCCACCAATGCACAAGGGAAACGAAATGAGCGTGGCCCACAGGCTGTGTTATGCCATAAATTCAATGTAATCAGATTTATCATTGTCATTATTAAATTAATTTCAAACAAAATTGCCTGTTAATTTTGCAGGTGGAAATGTGTCCATATCCATTACATTTTAAATTGCTCAAATTTTGTAAAAAAAACCCAAACAAAACACAGCGGTTTCTTGACCTAGGCTTACAGTAGTGGCAGACCTGCAAAGACTGATCAGTAATATTCTGTAGAAATTTAGGTACATTTACATGATAACGATGTACTTAAAAATGGAAATGTTTTTCCTTTGCGTTTTTGCAAAGTTACACGGATCCGCGAAAATGACTAAAATGCTGTATTATGCATGCCAGACCAGCAGTTGGCGAGGTCAGAATTATTAGAGTGCACCTTGGTTATGCATGCAAGAAAATTCCACTGTTGTATTTGTTGCATGTTATTCGCAGATGATGTGTGTTGGTCGGTGTAACTCAAACACTGTCAGATAATAATGTAACAGTCATTGGTCTGCTCACTGATGGTGAGGAGGCTGAGTACAGAGAAGAGGTTAAGACCCTGGCAATATGGTGCCAGGAAAACAACATCTCTCTGAACAAGACCAAGGAGATGATCACAGATTACAAGAAACATCAGGCAGGAGCCAACACACCTATTTCCATAAGTAAGACTTTTAGATAGCAGCAGAACATTTCCAGAGACTGCTGTAGCTGTACCATTTTATCTAACAAGCTCCAAAGCATATAAGAAAGTACATATAATAATACTTTAGTTACATGCACCAGGGTTCCCAAAACTTTTGAACAGTTAATTTTACTTGGTTTTCCTATGGCTGAAAACATGGGTACAATTTTATTTGTGTCATTGTTATTTAATACAAATATTACATAGTTACTATAGTCATAACAGTAAATTATGCGTAATTACATGCAACTAACCCTAAACCAAACCTTAATCCTAAACATATATTACTGTACATGTACTTAATATTGGACACCTTAAAATAAAGTGTAACCAAAAAAATTATATTCACAATAGTGTTGAAAAGTTATGGGAGATTTTTTTTTCTTCTGAAAGAAATGTATATTTTTATTCAACAAGGACACGGTAAATTGATCAAAAGTGACAGTAACGACATTTTGATTATGAAATACTCTTACTTTTAAACATCCAAATTAATCGAATATTCGTGAAAAAAGAGCATCACGGTTTCCACCAAAATATATAGACTGGAGTAACAGCTGCTGAAAATTCAGCTTTTTCATCGCAGAAATAAATTGTTTAAAATAATAATGATAATAATAATAAACAGTTATTTTAAATTGTAATGATATTTCACAATATTACTGATTAACTGATTTTTTATCAAATTAATGCAGCCTTGGTGAGCATAAGAGACTTCTTATTAACAGTATGTATATATTCATTAGTTATGAGATGAGAATTTTACAGTATGGTTTCGATTGAAAAAAAAAAAGATATATAGTAGGTTACATGTTGTAAGAGAATAGAGAATACGTATGCTTAAAATATGCTTATATGCTTAAAACATTACTTATTTATTTATGCATGTATTAAAATGTGGAAAATTCTCTGTGGTACCATATTTTTTCATGAAACCTAGAGGCTGTTGGAAACTCTATGGGGTTGATGAAGACATTTGCTCAGTCAGGAACCTCTTCACCTTGTCTGTATCCTCTGCTTTGGGCAGTAAAGCTACTGGACCCAGAAGCTAGACCTCCTCTTGTGGAGAACACTCTAGAGGAGGGAGCATGTTCCTGCAGTGCAGCTCAGATAAATGTGTTATGTGCTAAAGACCGATTCCCATACCCTTTCCTTAAAGGGAAGTGTGAAGTAAAAATCATGATAAATTCTTTGCTTTCCAAAATCGAGATGCCACAGGCTTCTCTCAACTAGCTGGGCAACATGCCATGAAACAGCTTGGGAAGAGATTCTTGCATTTACTTGACTGATTTTTCAGATGTTCAGTTTTTGGTTTAAAGTGGACTGCTTGTTGAATGGTTTCATTTGCAGCAGTAGCTAGTTGGTGTTTGTGCATAGAGCCCTATAAATTGTAAGGGTGCTTCTGCACCACACTTCAGATAAATCAATATTTTGTACAAGGACAGTATTTAGTGCACTTACCATAGTTAACAACTGACATGTTGTTTAAAGCTTTTGTGAAATTGTTTGATGAGAAAATTATTTTCTAACTTAGTTAGGCCTAATTAAAAACTATGAAGGCTGTATATGGGCTTTGAATGAAGCCTGATGCAGCTGCATTGCTATTCCTATTTGATCAAATGAGACAGTTAAGACACCTTTAAAGAAAACTGGTTTCACATGTTTTTTTCCAAGGCTTTTCAATGATCTTGAACAATTTCAAGAGAGCTTTCGATATAATCAAGCAAAGACTTTTAGTGACCACAATGCTTATTTTCTCAGTAAATGGAATCATTGAAAAAAGATTTTACACATGGAGCAGGTATCTTCCAGACATGATGTAATCCTGATGTAATGACATGATGTAATCCTGTCAGACACATATAAACAGGATATTACGTAAACATTGGAATTGGATGTTTCAAAGTTATTGTTTAGCACTTTTCACCCATGTTCTCTGAACATTCAGAAACAAGTAGTAATAAAAAAAAAAAACATTAGATGAATGCGCAACTAAAATGTTTCAGAAAAAAAGTGTTTTTCAAACCCAGGCTCATTGGATAAGTGTGCCAATGACGACATTTCCTCAAAATGATATTACGTTGTGTCTTTCACGTCTCGCAACACTTTCAAAGTGAAGTGTCAGTGAGTAGTGCTAAAAGCGTGTTCAGTTTTATCCAGATGGATCTTAATGTGGCAATGTTTTCTTACATTGGTTGTTGTACGTATCGCGGCACTTCTGAATTGAAATGTCAGGTGAGTGCACTAAAAGGCTCTGTCGCATTTGAAAATAACATACCACACTAAAACATAAACATATCAGATAGTGTTAACAAAGCAAACGTGACATGCATTTGCTAAAGCCACCATGCCATTTTAGCTTGCTTCCACAAGTCTTTGATCTCTTTTATGGTGACTCGTGTTTCAAGGGATTCGCAAGAGCAATAATGTTCCGGATGAGATACCAAGCAAGTCTGCTATACATCCAAAAAGCCACACATATAAAGCTGGTTATGTGATGCAAAAGTCAAAATGTATTAGTTTACAAATCATGTACTATAATAAAAGTGTTTTGAGTTCATAACAAGGAACCAAGCAAAAAATATGTGTTTGTTAATCGATAATCTGCCCCTGAAATCATAATTTTGTGTGGAAAAGGAATACAATTGTTGCTGTTTTACTGCCTCTAGTGTTCATTTCAGCTGGAAACTGCAGTCATTTTTGGTAATTTTTTTTCTAATGAGCCTGTGTTGATAAATAATGTTTTTTTTTTTTTGCTACATTATTAACTCTGAACGAACATTCTCTTAACATTAGTGGAAGAATGTTTGCTCATAACTTTGAGGGAACGTATCCAGAACATTAGCCAAAGTTCTGAGAACTGGGATGTTTTGCCGCTCGCATTGAAGATGAGTGAATGAGAGAGAAAACATGAGGTTTATAACTGAAAACATTGACGTAGGTAACTGTACAACTACAGAGGAAGAAGATCAAAATGAATTTTTAAAAAACAACAGCAAGATGTACAAGAGGTATTGTTTAATAATGCAGTGCATTTCTTATTTCAGACTGCGGAATTGGAAAATGTAAGTCAATGCATCTTCAGTTTCAGCAAATGGGTTTCAAAAATTAGTTACTAGTTTCAGCTCAGGTCACTACAGTTTTTTTATGGATTTATATTATAACATAAACTGGAATAATAATTATATTTAATTAATATAGTAAATAAATGTATCATGTCTAGGCTGTTATACTCATATCAACATTAAAGGGTTAGTTCACCCATCAATGACTACGTTTACATGCAGCCAATAACCCGTTCAAAACCGGGATATTAGCAATAACCCGGTCGCGCACGGCCATGTAAACACCGGCAAAAACCCGGATATGCTCATATCCTGGTTTTTAAAAACCTGGATATTACCCCTGGGGTACCCCTTTTCTAACCCGAATATTTGGTCATGTAAACGCGTATCGGCATATCCCCATCAAAAGGAACATTGATTTGTGTTCTGCGCATGTTCTATTCGCAAGGAATTTTGGTCTTTTGAGTAGAGACGGCGCATAAAAAAACCCGCGTGCAGTATACCGGAAGTAAACAAGAAGTAGAGGTTAACATGGCGAGACGCAGCACAGCAACACACTTTTGGAGCGAGAAGGAAAGCGCAAACAAAGGCGATCGCTATCTGCCCCGAACTATTCATTATCCGGGTGCTGCTGCTGTTGTTGTTGTCTTTGGATACAGGAAGAAGAATTGTAAATGACGCATATTGCGTCTTAAGGTTGTCCGTACGTCCTGACGCTAACCGTGCGTCGCCGTTTACATCGGGATATTCCCAACTGAGTACAAATTCCATGTATACAGGAGTAACTCTCTCTGCTCACGCATGTAAACGGGTTATTCCGAATGTTTCAGAACCCCAAATAGTGACCCTAACCCGACCATAACCCGGATATTGGCTGCATGTAAACGTAGTCATTAACTCACTGTCATGATAAGGTTTTGTTTCATGTTCTTGTTTCATGTCTGTCATGTGATCCCCTGTTCTAGTCATGTGATCCTGCCATGTGTTCTGTGTTGTCATGTTGTCATTGGTTCATTGTTTCATTGTTCACAGGTGTCCCTTGTCTAGTCATTAGTCTTGTGTGTATTTTAGCCCTCATGTTTGCCATGTGTCTTTGTCAAGTATTGTTACAAGTGATGGGAAGTTCGGATCATTTTACTGGCTTTCTTGTTCGATCTCATTCATCAAAATGAACGAATCTTTTTTCGAGTAATTTTGTTCATTAAAGGGGCTTTAAATTTTATACTTTTAACAGGCAAATTCCCCAAACACATCCACATACGCAATCTTGATCATATTCTGAATTAAGAAATCATTATAATGCAGTCAAAAATTATTTACAGGAAACATAAATAATTACTTTACCTTCCGAGTCTTTCGTTCATCTGTCTCGTGACAGACGTCATGAACGACTCATCACTAATTGTTACCTGTAACCACTGTTTGGTGAGTTCATGTTTTGAGCTCCATGCCATGCCTTTGATTTATGTTTGATCTTGTTTTTGAAATAAAGCTGCACTTGGGTTCTCTAAGCTTGCCTTCAGTGGACGTCCTGTTACGCTCACCCTCATGTTGTTCATGACTTTCTTTCATCTTCGAAACACAAATGATATTTTAAATGAAATCTGAGAGATTTCTGTCCCTCTATTGACAGTCCACGCGACTACCACTTTGTCGCATCAAAAAGTTCACAATATATTTTAAATATAGTTTTTATCCAAATCCATATTATCCAATTTTGCTGAAGAGATTTGATCACTTTATATGATGAACAAATTGAATTTAGGCTTTTATTTAAATATAAACATTGATCAGCAAACAAACAGAAGCTCAACCAAACTTGCTTGATGCGTAAGAACAAACCTCATTGGATCTTGCAGAAGCTCCAACATGTTGCATAACACATGAGAATGAGCCTCATTGGATCTCGCACATCAGAATGTGTTTAACAAATGAAATGTTTTAAAGTTCAGCAAATTATTTCACTTTATTTCACTATATTTCAATTATTTCTAAAACTAATACAAATGCTGAAAAAACTAACAAAACAATCACAAAGAAAGAAGTAGTGAAACATTAATTGCAACAATTACAACTAAATGATTTTGGATTTATCATTATTATTAAGTGGATGTTGCAATATGCAATAAAAAAAATATATAAAAAAAAAATACTGCTAACAGTAAATTAATATTTTAAACCATGAATGAGTCACAGGATATACAATGTTAAAAGGCTTAACCAACCCCCTTAGGCTATAGCTCTGCTTTTATGTCTAAGTATACTGATCATCCAACATTCACACACACACAATATATAGACCTTATGTGCCAGAGAAACAAGCACACAGCCATCTTAAGAATTTTGTGTTTGAACTTCTGTTTTTGCGGTAGCTCTGTATATTTTTATGGCTATTCCTGTCGAAGAGTAATTAGCTGGTGAAGTGGATTAACTTGTAAAGTTGATGAAAATTATCATGAGCATTGTAATGTTTGAAGCGGATGTCATAACAGATGACAGTAGACTGGGAATATTTTAAATATTTTAAAATGAGCGGTTCATTCATAAATCCGTAAGATCTTACCTTCATGCCATGGAAATACAAACCGGAAGGCAGAACACAAGGAGCGCAGTGCTGAGAAAGGCCCGGGCTACACAAGGTCTATAGAGTTTTTCGAAATGAAAATTATTCTGAAGAATAGTGCCTTACAATTTCATGATGGCAAAGAAAAACTCTCTAAAATGTTTTGGTAGGATGAGTATGAAACCTTGGGAGGTATTTTAGTATGGTAAAATAGTAAAATATCACCAACTCTCCAGACATTCAGAATATTGTCAAATTAGTCATAATTGAATAAGCCTTTTGTTAACTGAAATAAAATTAAATATTTACAAAACTTTCAGAATTATGGAAATGGACATTGTTTAGCCTGCATAATGTATAAAAAAATATATATATATTTTTTAGAAACAAGGTTTATGACCCAAAACACATAAACTGGTGTTGTGTTGGAGTGCCACCTTGACCATGCTTCATTGTTTGACAAGCTGGACAAGTTTGATGTTGTTTACAACAGCACAGTTGCAGAAAGCCAAAACCCTGAAATAACTATTATGATGATTATTACTGTAAAGCATATAGCTCAGTATATGCACAGTCTATTGAACGATGACTGTGCGAACGATGTGCTTGGACACAATTTCTTTATCTGTCAATATCTATCTGGTGAGGGATGTGAGAAGAGTTGCACCATTTAAATGTAAATAGACCAAAACCAAAACAACTTTGCTGCATCTAACTTTACAGCTACCAGAGTAAACTACAGTACAGGACAAACATGGCGTGGTTACAAATATAGAAATATTGACATTGAAATACAATAGTGCTGTCAGTTGATACAATTTTTTTAAACTAATGAATCGCTTATTTTTATGTAATCAATCGTGATTAATCTTATATTAATACAATATATTTATATCATCATAATTTCACATTGAATCTCCAAATGTTGAAACAACGTAAAGATGGTATATTTTAAATATGTGTTTAATGGCACAATGTACTATATGAATGAAGGCAGTATCACCGATATACTACCTCTGATATCTCTATTAAATGTATTTTTCCCTTCAATTTTAGCCATTAATTATATCAATTACAATATAACTGAAAGCCATTATTTGTAACATTTGTGAGTTTTAAAAATACAAGAAGTTTTAACCTAAGTGAACCTAAAGCCTGGGACACACCCGAGTCTGATACAGCCGACTGCAAACTGGCGCCTGTGTCGACGGCCTGGCTTGGTGTGTCCCGGCATTAAAACAATACATTCACATACATTCACTATAAATTGTATGTGCTTAAAATATAAATTGAATATAGATTAATCCTTATTCAAGCTACAAAAGTTAATCAGTGAAGAGCATTCTCATTTTCTTTTGTTCTTTGATTTACATCAATGTAGGGCTGCAACTAATGATTTTTTTAAAGAGATTTTTTAATCTGTCGATTATTATTTCGATTAATCAGATTAAAACCTGCAAATATTATTCATTACTTCTTTTTTTCTTTTTCTTTTTCTTTTTCTTTTTCTTTTTCTTTTTCTTTTTCTTTTTCTTTTTACAAATTTAAAATGAATTTTAATTCATTATTTTAATCAATATTATTCCACATCCTATACAATGCTGTCCTTCAAACAATGTATAAAGCCTATGAAAACGTATCCATGTAGGCAATGCTGTACATTATAAGCAAAAAAAGGCTTAAAATACAAACATTTAATTCTAAACATAAAAACAACTGATTGCTTATATTTTAAAGTAGAAATTAAAACAACTGAATTAAAAATGATAATAAACAAAAACAAAAGCACAAAATCTTAACTAGTATGATGTATGAAGTACTCACCTGTCTGAACATAGTAATTATATTACATTAATGGGCCATAGTGCCTTTACTGTTACTGCTCTCAGAAATATGATTGCTCGTGGTAGATGTATATTTTAAACCTACACTTAATTTCTAACAAAAACAAATATTTTTTCAAAATGTGTAATTTAGTCCGAATTATTGCACTCCTATTCTACTGCACTCCATCTGTAACTAATTAAACACTGAAGTTTAAAGGGATAGTTCACCCAAAAATTAACATTAGCCCATGATTTACTCACCCTCAAGCCATCGGTGTATATGACATTCTTCAATTATTTGATCAAAAATAAAGTTTTAAAACCGTATTATGAAATGTTATGATTTTAAATAACTTTTATATATTTATATATTTTAAAATGTAATTTATTCTTGTCATGGCAAATCTGAATTTTCAGCAGCTTTTCTCCATGCTTCAGTGTCAAGAAATTCTAAAATGCCTATTTGGTGATCAAGAAACATTTATTATCATCAATGTTGAAAACAGTGCTGCTTAATTTTTTGTGTGGAAACAGTGATAAATTTTTTCAGGATTCTGTGATGAACAAGAAGTTCAAAATGAGAGCATTTATTTGAATATAAATCTTTTGTAACATTAAAAATGTATCCTTGTTGAATAAAATTATAAATCTCTTTAAAATAAACGTATTAACATTTATACAATATATATATATATATATATTTTTTTTACTGAAGTTCATCGCTATACTCAATTAATCTAACCTATAACTGTACAAAAAGCTTTGTAGAATCACAGATTGCAGCAAAAAAAAAAAAAAAAAAAAAATATATATATATATATATATATATTTAAGAGGATCAACATAATGATATGATAATTGAGACCATAAGTCACGTTTAAAATGATTATGTCTTTTAAACGTGACTTTATCACCATCACCCTAATGAAATTCTTAATTCTTGAATAAAAATAGAGTGGTGATAACTGATAACTGATTGTCTGAAATGCATGCATGTCTTTTTTCTAAAACAACAAGAATTTCTTAAACTAAAAGACAGTGGAAACAAGAAATGGCTTGGACCTGCAGTATCTCAGAGTTTCTCTCTCATATTTCTCACTCTGTTATGACCAGGTAATGCATAACAACCAAGCACAACCCATGACCAGGCCTTATGGGTAAAATTGAGTATTCTCTTTGAACTCTGTGGCCTGAATAAGATGGCTGCGTGATAAATATTGTGCATTTAAGAACTTATTTGATTGTATGTGTGTGCACATTGTTGTATGAGTAAGCGAAGAGCCTCTAATACGATTAGTACTTCAGTATTTCACAGAAAGGCACATCCTTCCAGGTTAAGATGGCACACAGTGTAAACAGTGTTACAAGCAAAGATAAATTAGGTCGGGTGGGAGGTTATGACAGTTTGCCATTTAAAATGCATACTAAATTTTTATGTGAGCGCTTTATGAAGTGATTTTAATCATAACCACAAGATAGCAGTCATATTTCGTGCCTGAGCGCAGAGCATTTGTTTTAAAGCTGTTGAACAGAGTTATTAAGATAAATTTCCTGTGCCTGTAAATCAGGGCAATTAAGATGCACCAAGATCAGTTCTTTCCTTTAATCTCTTTCTTTGTTTCCCTATGGAAAATGCAGAAATGGGATTTTCTTTTTTCTTTTTTAAAAGCTGATGCTATCTTCTTTCCAGAGGCCATGTTTAATAATTAAAGGATTTAGAAAATGACCAAATATGTTTCATTCAGCTGTCAAAAAGTATCTGGCTCTTGGCTCAAATCAGTTACTCCTTTGAGACTTAAAAAGTGGCATGCGGCTTCCTGCAGAAAATTATGTTTATGTTGAACCAGAGAGGATAAAATCACAATTATTCTGGTAAAAGTGGTGCTGTATGATTTATATAGCACTCAACATGAAATCAAAATGGTCCCTGTTTACTTTCTTTAAACAAGTTCCTTTTCTTATAATGGAAGATGCATTGGTTCATGATATTACTAAGAAAGAAAAAAACTGTATTCAGCATTCAGTACAGTTATAATAGTCATGCAGAACTGTTTTGGACTATTTTATTTGAGCTATTTATACTGCCCACTTTTAGTTTTCCAGTGTTTTCCATTCCCAAATCAATTCCCATCCTCCTTTTTTCCCCCCACTGAATAACCCTTTTCACTCAAAAATTTTACATAACTAAAGTTTATCTATACAAATTCTCTTTTATGTCATTTAGAGAGACAAACAAAAATACATATAATTAAATAATGCATAATAAAAGGATTAAACTGCAACCAGTCTCTGAACAGCAAAATCTACTGTATGGTATCAAATTGCTGTAAGGCTTCAGAAGCTTGTGTAAGCCCCTTTATGTTGATCTAAAGCTCTAGAAAGCAGATGCATATAATATTGGAGCTTGTGGGATACGTCATATTGTTTTGTCTCTGTGTTCTCAAGAGGGATTTGAGAGGCTGAATCCACGGAGACAGTGTTCCAGATGCACCATGCCTGATGACATCAGAAAGGACGTCAGCATGGCACAAGTGTATTTATGAGAGCAGGTTTCGGCTGTGTAGACGCTGAGTTTGAGCTGCAGCAAAAACAGTAAGTAGTAGGTCAATGAACTCGTTTGTAGTGGAGATGTAATTAAATCAGATCACATACTAGCTCTAATCATGCATTGGCATGGAGGTGTGATATGCTTTTCAGACTGTCTTTAAAATACAGACAAAGAGAAAAAAAATGAAGTGTGTAATTTGTGTTCCATCAAACAGAATAGGCCTATATATATATTTAACACTTAATTCACCTGATTAAATTGCTGGATGTTGTCAATTCTCTGTAATATTGGTTTCTTGTAATCTTTCCTATTTGACTGCTGAATCCAATCAGGTGGTGAATCACTGTCTACCCTAAAATTAGTAGTTTTTGAGCTAAGCAAAGCAACAAACTACTCTACAGAAAAAAAATAGCTAAGCTAAGCTGAAATCTTCCCTTAAGAGAAAGTAGCTATACTACAAGCTACATTACAATCGCTACACTGATGTTATTTAATTATTTTCAAAACCGTCATTTTCGCTTGATCCACTCTGGGATGCCTTCCCCAAAAGCATCATTAGCCAAGATCTGTCGTTAGCAACATAGTTCAATAATTGAGTATTTCCAAAAACCATAGTTCCAACCAACTTTCACAGTTGTGTGCGTGGAACTAGTTCCAATATATGGTTAGAAGCATACTTTCTTGTTTGTATGACATGTACAGTAGACTTAAAGAGGCTATATGTAAGAATATGTAGTAATGATTCTTTTATTGCCAATGTGTGAACAGCTTGTAACAAACTTAAAAAAACGCGACCTTCCCCGACTTCCTAGGTTGTCTATGAAAGCCTGTTGACAGACTTTTTTTATGTGAAGGACTTTGGACGTCTTTGCCGGGAAAATCAAAAGAATGTGACATTTCTGCATGTTGTCCAAAATTACACATTAAACTAATGCTTATACAATGTTCAGGTGATGCCAAAAGAGCCATTCTGTACTGTAATTTCAATATGTCAAGCAAAGAGTAGGGATTTATTCAAACTATAGTCTCACATAGTCAGATATAGTCTATAGTCTCACAAATACTTAATAATAACACAATCATAACAGTGTCGTTTTAATTACCTCATCTGTCATGATGCCGGGGAACACAGAGCTGTTGAAAAAATATCCACATCACTATGATCATATGCTTTCTTAACTGCTGTTCCCTTTTGAAATGGAACACTGCGTCTGCATCGACACTATGGGGAACACCATTAGTGTGACCAGTGTCTGAAGCACGTGAACACACACAACAATTGAATTGGCTGATGACAGTCCATGATGTCACTTCCTCAACAATCATGGAGCCTTCAGATATTATTGTGAATAATGGGTGGACCAGCAGGAGCCAAAAAGTTTGAGAACCACTGTTCTATTCCATACAAATTTAATTATGTCTTTTAGTGTTTATCCCTCAAAGACCACAATACAGATTCCCCCCCCCCCCACCTTTTACATGATGTTGGAGGAGGCCTCTAATGCAGAAATAAATGGGTTTTTACATTTTTTACATTTTAGAAAGTTTATAGGGAAATGTTGTAACATTGCAACGTTGTAACAGAAGCCTATATATACAATAATAATCACACTATATTAATAATTGGACAAGTCATATTTTTATGAAAAATAATTTATTACAAAAATATGTTCAGAGTGTATTTACAAAACCTGATGAACTTAATAAAAACTTTGGCATTTATGTGATTTAGCTCTGTTCACCAAAGCCATGTTCAATTATGATAGTCCCAAATATTTTTATTTATGAAAAAAACATAACAAACAGACATGTGTAATCAAAATAATTTATTTATTGCGAAAATGTAAATGAAATGAGTAATTCAAATGATGATGTGTTGCAGTCCTTTCTAGCGGTATATAATAGTTTTGTATTTGGTACAGAGCAGAATTTGAGTTATTAATCTATGAAAATGTTAATCCACTTTCACGGAGTGATCACATAATCATCAGATGGGTGGTTTATTTTCTATTTCCAGTTCAAATTTTACGTAACACTTTAGTTTAGGGTCCAATTCTCACTATAACTAGTTGCTTATTACCATGCATATTACTAGGATATTGGCTGTTTATTAGTACTTATAAAGCACATATGAATGCCTTGTACTGCATGACCATATTCTACATCCCTAATCCAATTCCTAGCCAATACCTAAATGTAACTGCCTTACCAACTATTAATAAGCAGTAATTAGGAATTTATTGAGTTTGCAGTTAATAGTTAGTTAATAGCGAGAATTGGACCCTAATCTAAAGTGTGACCTAAATTTACTATACGGTTTCTGGCAATAATCGTGACTTGCTAGTTAATTTCTCCAATGATTTACGTTAAGTGAGCGAGTTACTCTGTTGTATGGGAAACGCAGCCCTGATCAATTCAAACTAAAACTAACTTGTGATTTTTTTTTTTTTTTTTTTAGACCAGTTTGATTGACTCATTGAAAATAACCACATCAAAAGAGTTATTCGTTCCCGAATCGTTAATGAAAGCTGCGTAGTTTGATGCTGTTGATAATATCTCATTACAAATGAATAGCTTTGCTACATTTAGCGATGCTGCTGCCCATTATGTTGCTGCTTATTTGCATAAAGTTACATTGCCAACTGTTTCTATTACTCGTGTCTTCAGTTCTATTTAAAAAGGAACAATGTCAGGTCACTTTGTCACTGTCATTGTGAAATCCCCTTAAGAATCCAGATCTCGACAGGATAGTCTTAAATTGGTATAGGAGAAAGTGTTTCAACATCAAGCTTCAAATGTGGAGAGGGATCAGTGTCAACTTCAGTTTTGAATCTTTAATTTTAATTTGCAATGTAATTGAATGATGAGTCAAGTGGCATTTCCAGTATAACCCATCATGTATGATACAGCTTACATCTCTTCGTTATGAGGGAGACCAGTAACAGAGCCATGTGGTTTGGCGGTGACTCACTGATTTCAGGATTTCTAATGCGAATTGTCAGTGTGCTCTCCTATTCAATAACACCGCTCATCCCTGAGCCCAGAGCCTGCGTTATCAACGGAGAAAAGTTAATAGCGAGTTTCCTTAGTGGTCGTCATGACGACCAATGTTAATATGCACAAATGCAGGTTTGTCAGTGGCACTCTGCAGTAAACTACAGGGGACACTAAGTCACATGCGGTCCTGTCTGGTACTGTCACAGTGTGTGATTTGAAATCACTGTGTACAATCAAGATGTGTTAGCTACAGAACCCAGAACATTGGACTATGACTTATTGGACATCGTGTTTAGCATTCCTCATTTTTAGGTTGCTCTGAATAAAAGCATCTGGAATATAAATAAATGTGTTGTCCCGCCATCGCACCGAAAAACACGTCATCTGAGTAGAGATGTTGTTGCAAGTGGGAGGGAAAGTTATTTTGATTAAAGATAATGAGGTTACATGAATAAAAACATAATAATAATAATAATAATAATAATGTGCACAGATACTGCAATATTCCATAAATAAATCAAGAATTGTGCATTTTGATTTCAAGGTGAGTTTTATGTTAAAACACTTTCTTCTATCTTAGTTTTAATATGCAGATGTAAATCATTTCTTAGTTCATTTCCTTGAAAATTTTCAAGTTTGACTTTCTGTAGCTGGATCTTGACCAGCCGACACAGCAGCACTAAGTCAAACAATGCTGTGAGTTTGGGACAAGATTTTTTTTTTTTTTTTTTTGGCTGACCAGGGGGAGTGTTTGGGGAGGTACTGGTGTCGCAATAGAGTGATATTGATGATAACCATGGTATTTAAAAAATGCAATATAGATATGTTAAAACTACAAATAAGATAAAATAGTAAATAATCCATCGGTAGTAGGTTGACACTCCAACATAGTAGGTGGCGGTATTGCACATAAACACTGGTTGCCACCTATCTTAAAGGTGCTCTAAGTGATGTCACACGTTTTTTAGGCTGAAACATTTTTTGTCACATACAGCAAACATCTCCTCACTATTCGCTAGCTGCCTGTCCCCTGAACACACTGTAAAAAAATGCGGTCTCTGTAGACAGCCCAGGCTCCACAAACGGCAACAAAAACAAACTGGGCCAACCTGCACCATGAAACATAACAAACAGTGTTCCAGCCAATAGCCAAGAAGAATGATTTGGGGGTGGGGGTTGGGGGGTTGGGGGGTTAGTGTGCGTGCACATGAAGGGGGGTGTGGGGAGTGGAGGAGAGAGAAGCATGAAGAGGGAAGTTATCTAGAGGAGAGATGTCCCAGACAACGACCAACGTTAGAATTATATTCTCTTGAACTTTGATATGGCCGACACACACATTTAAGAAATGCGCGTTCATGACTGTTTCAGGAAGCACGGAAGGGAGGGGGAGGGGACGGGATGAGGAGGAGGGAGGGTCGAGCTAGCCTCCGTTTTGTTTGACAATACTTCGAACGTCAACAAGAAGTGACGTCACCCAACATCGCTTAGAGCACCTGTAAAATGGAAAAAAGATGATGACATGCTGTGTAGCTGCTATTGCCACACAAAATGTTAGAAGAGATCACAGCCAAAAGAGAAAGAACCCAGAAATTTTTGGGGATTCCATAAAGATACACCCCCAGTCTATACAGTTTCTCCACCTCCTTACACTCTTTTATTCCGCCACAGAATAAAACATTTAAAAAGATAATTGCGTTTTTTCTCCCGCAAATCTGACTTTATAACACGTAATTGCGACTTTATATCATGACATTCTGACTTTATATCTCCCAATTGCGTGTTATAAAGTCAGAATTGCGAGATATAAAGTTTGTATATTATAAACATGCAATTCTAAGAAAAAAAATCTGAATTGCGAGTTTATTTCTCGCAATTGTGAGTTTATATCTAACAATTCTGACTTTATAACATGCAACTGCGACTTTATATCACGCAATTCTGACTTTATAACACACAATTGCGACTTTATATCACGTAATTCTGACTTTATAACTTGCAAATGTGACTTTATATCACGCAGTTCTGAAATAAAAAGTCCAAATTGCTAGCCTGGATGCCAGCCGAACTTAGCCCCGCCCATAAAATTTTTAGGTCGTGAAGTTCGGTCTGAACTTGATCCGTTGAGGAGCTATCATGCCCGAACAAAAGCTGTTTGGACCAATCAAATTGTCAGGGTGGGCTTTATACACTGTAAAAATGAATACGCTATATCTACTCAATATAATTGTGGCAACAGATTACATGCAATATTATTACTTAAATTTAACAAATTAAAATTGCGAGATGTAAACTCGCAATTGTGAGAAAAAAGTCAGAATTGTGAGATAAGTCGCAATTAACTTTTTTATTTTTTATTCTGTGGCGGAAACAAGCTTCCAAACTTTTGAGTGTGAATCATTGGCCAAAAAAGAGAAAACACACACACACACACACACACACACAAAGTTTTTGATATTCCATAGATATTTCGATAGTATTTTTAGAGTGAATTCTTTTGGTCATGATAACCGTGTAGTGAAAATCTGACATTATGACAGCCCTATAGTTTGTAGAGTCATTCATTCGTTTGGTGATGTTAGTAGTACAGAAACTACATCATCTTTACATGGAGAATTTCTTGGGTTCAGCTGTTAACACAGTCAGTATATAGACCCACTTCCCTTTAGTGCTTGCTTAGTATTGGTTTTATTAACGGCTAATATGATGTGGAATAAGCATTTGGTGGATTTGGCTCAAATAAGTAGTTTTTTTCATCCACTAAGAAAAATACAGCTTTTCTTTCCTTGTAACCCTCCATTCTAACCTATAATTAACATAATGAAATGTAGTCCAATTAACTCCCAATATGTTTCCTGCTGCTTCTTAATTTGTTAACAATGATCCTGTTTTTCTCAAAACATTCTGAGCTCCATTTGCAAGTGTAGTGTAAATAATTTGGTAATATATTGCCTTTTGTCTTTCTTAATTGAATTGACTTGCATTATCATATGTTTTGGATGTATTCTATAATTTAAAATGTAATTAATATATATATATATATATTATTTTTTGTATATATATTTTTTTAATATATATATATTTTTAAAATACATCCGATTAATCCAAATAATATCTCTATAATTTGATTTGGTATTTACTTTTAATTATAACATCTTTCTTTCTTTCAGTGAAAGTGAAAATGATATCTCGATGATATGAGTGCGCTTTCTCATTAATGAGGGGATGCGTAAGACTGCAGCCAAGGACTGCTGTCCTTGAGAAAATTATGGAATTATGGAAATAAATGGCTTCAGCATTAACCTCTGCACATGGGGAGACTAGAGGAAGCAGTTAGCGTGTTAGAATGTCATTGTGTTTGTTTAGAGCCAAGTATAATTTTGATTAATGATGTCATCAGAAACTCCATATCCTGTTGTAGTTTGACTTTCAAATTTTTTAGGTTTCAATTTGTCTGTACAAATAACTAAATAACATTTTTTTCTAGTCATTTATATTTTTCTCTCTATAATTTTTTTTTTTAAATTCAAACAGCTTAAAAGATGATTGAATAACTTGACTGACTGACTTACTCCACCATAACATGTGAAGTCAGAGTGCTACTCTATTTCGAGATTTCGTCACTGTGCAATCAAACATAAAGTGACTATCAGCCCACAACTTTGCAGGATAATGGCTTTGCTGCCATTCGACTGAAGCTATCTGCTGTAGTGAAGAATTAGAGCAATTTTGTTGGCTGTGATAGAGGGGTTATAGTCCATAAGAGTTATCAGATACTTCTGCCAGAGGAATTGTTTTTTTATTCTTTCTTCATGCCTCAGTCTTTCTGTGGTTCCATCATCGGTGCAAGTGCGTATACGTTGAGGTCACAAATTAATTTAGGACACACTTCATGATTCATGGCTCAGGTCAGATCTCAAGGCATCTCATCTGCCTCATCTCATTTCCAAGTACCCACGTTGAACTCGTTTAACTTTAAAAATTCTAATTAAGCAGTGATAGCATAATCTCTGATTTGACATCATGCATCAGCAGAATCAAAGGGGAAACTGTATTATAGCCCTGAGTCTGCTTTGCCTACTCAACTATTAAAATATCCATGCCTGCAGATGAGAGCACTGTGTAATCTTGCATTGCTGTTCATCATTCACTATCAATTATGTCACCATACACATCAGTTAGTAAACACTTTTCCATATCTAGGGGAGCGCTATGAAGAAAGCAGTGCGACTGTTGCAAATACTTCCCTTGAGAAATGATTTGCATCTAGCTACGGCAATACAGTGTTGATTTAGTCGGCGCAGGAAACATGAATGAGTTATTACCATGTCTGAAAAGGGTTTTAGAGGCTTAGCTGGAGCTGGTATCTGAAGGTTTAGGAAATGTACACATACGTTATGGGTTAAACAGTAATAGGTTGTGAATGCATCCCTCAACTACTACATTTCTGTAGCTCTTTTATTGGGCATTTCATAGACTGGCTCCCTCACACTACTAAAGTCTGAGAATCGCTTCCAATTTATCATCTAAAACTCACGTAAAGTTCATATTTTAAAACACTGTAAATTTAATAGAACTGATAAATGTAATATTTAATAAAAACATATAATATTGTGATGCCCATTCTCTTGTACCATATAAAATGGTGAATTTAGGTTCACACTTTATAATATGTATAGTTAATTTGTTAATATACTGTAGTCTCTACATTGTTAATATATGAATAGGCTATATACACATGTAATTAACACAATTATTATTGTTGAATTAGCTCGTAGTAAAGGAATTGTTAATTGGTTATTATGAGTAAATAGTTCTCGAGTCTTTAGATTAGGTCAAGAAAAAATGGGAAAATGTCATTAAGTGCTTTAAACCAACCTTTATTAGACCTTGATTGCATTAGTATTAATAGTTCCTTAATATATCCCTCTATGGCAGTGGTTCTCAAACTTTTTAAGAGGCATTTAACATCCCTCTGCGTACCGTATCCCTCTCTTCCACTTAGATTGAGGTCACACAATATTTGCCCCATTAAAAAGATTTTTCCAGTGCATTTTTTTTTACCTTTACAAATACCTTTATAAAATAAGTAATGCTTTAAATAAAAAATGTTCAATAGAGAAATGAATGGTAAAAACAAAGTGATACGTTTAAATATTAAATTAAACCCGCCAGTAGGTGGCAGTAAGTCACTGTCTTAATGAATGAGTCATCGAGTCATTCATTCATTTAGTAATGAAGCAAGTAGCTGTAATTATTAATGGGTCATTGAATCATTGACTCTCACGATTCGTTAAAAGCCGCAGATTCGATCATGAAAAACCGCTGTGTGCAGCAGTTCTGCTGTGGCTTTTGTTAGAACTATTATTTCGTTGCAAAATAGATAAAACAAATACTGATAATACTGTGTTTAAAATGAACATCACTTAATATTACCCTTTCATTTGTTGAACTGTTGTATAAAATCAATGTCACATTTACAATCTTGTGGATATTCGGGAAATGTATTCTTGCTCGTATAATCAACATTAAAAACAAGAACTCACTTGTGTGTGGTATGTTTTTGTATCGAAGAGTGTTTGAATCTTAAATCGATCTCTATGCACAGTCTGTCTATATTTGTTCTTCATGCTTTATTGTTAAATCCCCACTTTTACAAACATTGTCGAGAACGGCAGTAATTTACGCGGATTTGCTAAGATAGCAGACTCTGCACACTGCTTGTGTGGATGCAGTCAGTTTTGAACGCGAAAGATGAGGTAATTTGATTCAAAACTCAGCATTTTGTTCGCTCAACAAAATGTTTGCGGTAGAAATGCGCGGATGGGCTATTATTTCATCCGCAACCGCATCACAAAACTCATCATCCGTCCGCCATCCATCCGCACCAACGTTTTTGACCAATTTTCAAAACCGCACCCGCCCGCCATCCGCTGATTGGTGTATACATATATTTTTCATTTGATTGGTTCAACCGCCCGCCACCCGCCCGAATTTAATTAAAATATTATTTTTCGTCACGTCATCCGCCCGATCCGCGGTTTATCCGCGGAGTCCGCGGCTGTAACCGCCAACCGCGCATCTCTAGTTTGCGGTGGAATCTTTCAAATTCTTTTTTTTGGGAACTTTGGGGTCCCTGATAATATATATACAATTTAAAATGTCAATCACAAATGGTTCCAAACAATTGCGAACATCAAACAACTACAACTAAAACCTCATGGATAAATGTTTCTCACATTTCATATAAACATATAAACCAAACAAGCAAACACACACAGACACACATGCGCACACACATTACTCTGCTGACTGACCTCTGACCTCCTAGCTGTCTCTCAAACCTGATTCAGGGATCCACTGATTATGGGATCCATCTTCCTGACTCTCCTCAAGCTCACTGTCCTCACAGTCAGAGGGAATGACCCTCACTGCTAGATTATGTTTGCCAGACAACACTTTTAGCCAGTATATGAGCTGATAGGCATGAGTGACCAAACTACATTTCCCATCATTCTCTGTGGAGCATAATGAAAACATCAACAATTACACACATAATGTGCATTCTTTGAGTTTTTGCAAAACGCAAGTAACTTTGTGGGCGGATCTCTAAAATGGGTTGGTCTGAAGTAGCTACATTACACATAGGTGTGGTTTGGGTCTAACGTGAAATAAACCAATCAGAGCATCATCTCACATTCCCTTTATGAGCAGGCACGCTTGTTCCATGGCGGATTGTTATTATAACGACGGATTTTGCCAGGAGACCGACGTTCTCGTCAGGGCCGTAAAAGACAGAGAAGTGACATTGTAGGGGTATGGGAGAAACCCACCCAAATAAGCTTCGGTTAAACAGGCGTATAATAATTTGGGTAAATGTGTAAGCTAGATTTATGCCTATTTTTTCACATCTTCATGAACACCACAATGATTTCCCTCGTGTGGAATATTTTTCCTTATAATTATGTATGGTTTGCAGAAATGTCAACTGCTGCATCTGTGTAGATGAGAGAAGCAAAGTGTATGCGCGTTGTGCACACGCTACATTATGGCCAAGCATGCGTCCTTAAAATAGCATCTGAACGCGCCACTGAAAATGCAGTCTTTTCCTGGTCTGTGGCGGAATTGTTTTCTGGAACTGCAAAATAGCACCAGGGAACGTTTGCGCCGGAACACGCCTCCTCTTTTCGCTGAACCGCCCCCGGAGCGCAAGTTCATTCCTTAATTTACCGACGTGCGTCTGTGGAGGGAAAAGTCAGCTGTGAGTTGGTTGCAAAATAGCAATAATACATGCGTCGGTGTACAAAGTAATTTCCGCTGGGTGCAAGATAGGGCTCTATGTGAGTTTTAGATGATGGCAACAGTAATCTAAACAAAAATAATGTTTGAGAATGAAATGAGCATGCACAATATAGACTGACAGACAGACAAACTTTCCGTGACCTAATCTAAAGTGAGAACTATTTACAGTTCATAAGAAGTTAACAAAGCATAAAAAACATAACTTTTTACATTTGAGCTAATTAAACAATAATAATTGTGTTAATTACAGTGTTTGTATATAGCCTATTGATATATTAACAATGTAGAGACTACAATATATTAACTATGAATTAACTATAAACTAATAGTTTGTTAAAGGTACAATAGTTAAGATTTTTGTAATAAAATATAAAAAAAAACACTTGCACAGTGTGATATATATCATGCATAATATATCATGCAGTTGTGTATTTACATTATCCCAAAAGTTACGGAGGATTTGTAAATCCAGAGAAATTACAGTTTTAAATAATGTCTTGTCCCTTGTCATTGTCGCATATCAGTTACGTAATATCCACTCTATCCTTGGTTTCCGCTTGTAGAATATATATATATATATATATATATATATATACATAGATACCTCATTAGCGACCGTTTCAATGGGCCGCTATGTAAGCTGCTAATGAGGTATGTACATATCTATGATAAAATGTCTCGCACGCCGCTGTTGTGTCGTTCAATCATCATTCTTCACGATTATTGATTGGTGAGTACAGAAAAATGGCAAAAAACGTAAACGGAGATCAAATGAGCCAAGCAGGCTTTGGGACTAATGGAGAAATAAAACAAGTATCAATATCGGCGTGACGTTTTCGAGATGGAGAGAGTTTTAATATACAGGCAAGCAAATATATATTGTTAAAGGAGAACTCAGGTCAATTTTAACATTGAGCTCATTTTTTTGTACATTTGGAGTGCTGTCAGTACAGAGAACAACGACAAAAATCGGTGTTGCCTACACCGTGTTATCCTCTTTTTAAAATTTGCACTCTGTTGACTTCAATGGGGCAAGTTTTAAACCTGCTTTTAGGCTCTTAACATCCTTGATGTGTCATTACAAGTGCACAGGTCATGTGAGTGATTCCTTCGGAGTGAACGCGGGTGAATCTGACTGCAGTAGATGTGAAAGATATTAATAAAAATGATGTTTATTCAGCCAGCGCACATACCTGTATTTACATCCTGTTTTAGGTCGAAGTCCACAGTAGTCGATTGTCGAGTTCACGCGCATAGGTTTAGTACCTATGATCACGGCGCATGAACTCGACAATCGAAAATTGACCGGAGTTCTCCTTTAATTGTACACATACATTGCACTTTGTTTGTCCTTTAGTAACGCTTTTGATTAAATAGAGTATATGTGTTGCACAAAAATATTTAGCCATTACTTGCAAATACTGTGGGTTTGTTCAAATGTACTTTTAGTACGATTGTTTTAAACGTGTAAAAAACTGCGCAGCATTAACCCACCAAATCATTTGACAAATAGTCACATATAACAGGCTAATATAGCATAACATTTCATGTTCCTTGCAGCAAATTCCTTACGATGGCATAAAATAGTGTGATTAAACGTTCAGGTAATACAAAAACTAATTTATTAGCTGATATATAATTTATATGATTCGTGAATTCTATAGTTCCACTCTCCTTCATAGTCATCAAGCTTCGTCTTTGTTATTGTTTTGAAAATGCGACCTCTGGCTGCGAAACCAAGTACAGGTTGTACCTTTACTGATTTGTAAGTACTTTATTACTGTATTCTTACTATAAAATTTTACCAATTTAGTTTTTTGATGATTCAGTTTTTATATTATTAAAATATCCTTCAGATGAGAGTGCTTTCTAATTTTGCATTTCTGTCTGCCATTTATCATCAATGCTTACATTTACTTGTGGCATTAAAATTACTGTTTTTATAGTTAGTATCAGCCATATATTGGTTATTAGCCACAAAACTAAAATAATCGGCTTGTCTACAATTTTAATATTGCCGCAATTTTCATTTTTAGGTTAATTTTAATTTATTCTGACAAGCGTTTGTTTAAAATCCCCAAAGTGATGTCGTGGTGAAACAATTCGTGGAGAAGAACAATTTAATGACTGTTTACAGCAACCTCATCAGTAGGCAAAAATGTAACTGTCATTTACGCTCAGCAGCAATGATAAAGTCAACACAGTGCATTGTTTAACCTATTATTATAAAGCAATTGGCGAGACTGCTGTGAAACACTGTCTAAATCATGACAATGAGACACCAGTGGCACTGCATAAAAGACAATATAAGTGTTCACAGACAGAGTACTGCCACGTAAGCTGTGCTGTGAGAGTCTCTGTGGTCATAAGAGTAACTTATATGCCATCTGAAAGGGAAAGAGACCTATTTTACTAGAAAAACAGTGCTAGACATGAGCCTGGGGAATGTGGTGTAATGATATCTTTGCAAGAATAATGAAACAAGTGTTAGTTGAGAGGTGCTAAACATCTGTATCGCTCGTCACATTACTGATAAAGACTGTGAATAATTCTTACAGGGGGGTCAACAACTCGATTAGTGCAGTAAACATTTGTTCTTATTGCTCCTACAAACAGTTCTGATAAGAGTAGTGCAATAATAAGAGTTCAAACACGCTGGGGATGACCTGTAACTGGAAATGTAGATAACCGAGCGTGTTGGCGTGCACTGTGCACAACATGGGTAGTTTAAACCGGTCACAGATCAACCATGCATCAGGATCACCTTTGAAATGTGCATGATTTAAGAGATGGAGGGAACAAAAGAGTTTTAAATGATTAGAGGTTATCAAATACATTACATGACTCATCCACAGAGTTTCATTCACCATAGGAATTGATATAAAATCTAAAATACTGCAGAATTTATCGCCAGTGCCTCTGTTATTGTGTTGGAGACTGCCAGGGTAGCTTTATATGCTCACACTAATGATCTTGTAATTAAACAGAGAGGAAAACATATCTACATTAATTATCGTAGGCATTGTTTCTCCAGTCTAGGCAGATAAATTGCTAGCCTGAAGGGGCTGAGTTACATTGCAGTTGGCAGACATTCACAAGGTGTTCTGAGCCTATGAGTCCACGTTATCCTGCTGAAATACTGCCATTTCTCCCTGCCTTTACTCTCTGATCACACAAATGTGATCTGAAGCAAAAGGTTAGTAAGAAGACTAGATGCGCTATGACAATACCTCGGCTTCGACTGTAACGGTGTGACAGCCTTTGACACTCTATAGTCTTATGCTGTGCACCTCAGCTTGCTTGCTCTTTCCAAATCTCTCTGTCTGATTTGCAGCCAATACAAATGGTTCAGACGCTTTTACTGTTTACTGTAGGTATGAGACTACAATTATTTAGCATTATAAAAACACGTCTTCTCTATTTTGGGAACATTTAGTGAAACACATTTGAATAATCTCTACCATATTGACTTGTCATAGTCAATTGAAGCTCTTAATTGTTTAAATCAGCTGCATGTGGGAATGACAAACCACTCATAGCAAAACATCACATTCTATTCTTTTATTGTTTGTAATTAACACATCCAGCTAAAAATCTAACTGACATTTTTGTTAAGTATAAAATTAGGTTATTAATAATAAGATAATTATTAAATCAGAAAATACTTGAATGCATATGTTGTTACAAGGCGGCATTTTGTTTAAAAATATACAATAAAAACTGAACTATTGTGGAAATATTATTCATTTACATATTTAGCAGACGCTTTTATCCAAAGTAACTTTCATTGCATTTCAAGGTACACTCACAAGGTATTTCATTGCATTTCAAGGTACACATTCTTATCAATTCTTGCTTTCCCTGGGAATCAAACCCATGACCTTGGCGTTGCAAGCAACAAGGCTCTACTGTTTGAGCTACATGAAAGACATATTCATTACTGTTATTATTAAAGGTACAATATGTACGAATTTTTTATCAAAATATCCAAAAACCAGTTGTGTACTTCCATTATCCTAAATGTTTCCAAGACTTTGTAAATTCAAAGAAATTCACAATTTTAAAAAGTGTCCATCCCTGTTCACTTGTCGCCTGTCAATGGCGTAATATCCACGTTATCCCTGGTTTCCGCTTGTACTGCCATAGTAACCATGGCAACAGACGTGGATAACTGTGTAGTGCGTAATGTCTAGCGGCACGCTCACGCTGTTGTTGTTTCGTTCAAACATTATGGACCATGGCAAGCAGACTTTGGGACAAAAGGAGAACTAAAACGAGGATCAATTTCAGCGTGGCGTTTTGGAGATGCTGAGAGCTCCATGTCCACGACTAACTTGCACTTGACAGAGCTTCACGAGTCAGGAATTGACAGGGACGCCGCTCTTGCACGTACTTTAGGTGAGCAAATGTACATAAAACAAATCAATGTTATATAGCTCAACATGATGAAATGTTAGAATATGATCAGTATGTTATTCTAATGTTGATCTAGCTTACTGCTATCTCATATAGCAAACAAACTAACACAGAATAACATTATAACTTTCAACACACTCAAGTGCTGTTTAGTGTGATAGTGTAACGTTAGACCAAGTGAAACAGCGCTGCGTTACCTCACAAGTTTAATTCGTCAAATAAGCTGAACTGTGTGAGTAGTAATTCTGCACTTGCGGGTAGTTCGGTAGAATGAAATGTCCTCATTCCTAATATCCGCGGGACTCGCGTGTGGCGCTGATATCTGTCTCTCATTAGCAATCGCGCCTTGCTTCATACTACAGTCATGTTAAAAACATCAATGTATTCACTCATCCATAAACATTATTAGATCCATCAGCATGGTCATCAACCTACGCCTTGTTATTGTAAGAGGTTAGCGACCCCTAGCGGCGAAAAATATATACATATTGTAGCTTTAATGACTGTTTTCTATTTTGTATATTTTATAAATGTAAATTACTTATGTGATGACAAAGCTGAATTTTCAGCAGCCATGTCATTCTAATATGCTGATTTAATGCTCAAGAAACATGTTGAAAAATGTTGTTTAATATTTTTGTGAAAACCGTGCTACACTTTTTTCAAGATTCTTTCATTTGAAATATTAATCTTTTAGAATATTCTAAATGTCTTTGCTGTTACTTTTGATATTTGTAATGCATCCTTTCTGAATAAAAGTTTAAAAGTTTTTTCAAAAAGATTTTACTGACCCCAATCTTTTGAACAATGTCAGTAGTTTTGTCGATACCATCTGATACTGATCATAACAGAAAGCGCTCGAGCAAGTAAGGAATATTTGACGACGGGCTGCTGAACTATTAGAAAAATAATGCACACCTGAGGTGGTAATGCAGTCACGATGCGAAGCGGAGTCTCTCAACGGTGTTCGGCACCAGCGTCTACTAGGGCTGGCACGGTACATGAAAAAACATCTGAACCGTTCGGTTCGCTTGTCGGTTCGACTTCGACGCATGCGCAATGTAGCCTCGTGCCGTGCTAATACAATGCTAAATCATAAATCAGATGTATGTAGAATAACATTATGATGTCCAGCAATCGATTTAAATAGTAGCCTACACTGGGTTTACTTAGACATTTAATGAGATCTACTCCACTATGTTGTTTTTTCACGTGAATAAATACATAGGTCGACGATTTCACAAATGTATTTTAATGGTCCAGTGGCAGAACTCTTGCCAAGCGTGTCATAGGTTCTGAGTTCAAATCCGCACTCGTAAATATATATATATATTTTTTCATCAAAACCGATTATGTTTATCAGTGGTTGTATATCAAGCAGGGACAGATTTGTGTGAATTTTGCTTTGTGATTTCACCGGAACGAATAGAGAGTCTCCTCAACGGATTGAAGCGCGGGTCCGAGTGAAGACTGTGTGGCGTGTGCGCGAGCCACAAGAGAACACTGTATCAGCGCCACTGATCGCAGAGGCAACGAGCACTTTGATCACTTGATAAAAAAACAAAACAAATTTCAGCGCTAGATTGCTTCTTATTTAACAAGCGAACGAAACGAATAATTTGCTAGTTAACTGGAGATGTTTTATTTATTTGTATTGGTACATCCATGCTGCCAGATGTTTCAAAAGTGGTGGGGACAATATCGACCCTGGGGTACATGTCCCACCCGCAAATTACGCCTATGATGACGAGACACGAGGAGAAATTGACAAAGAACTGTCCGACACAGCCCACGTAGCTCTCCAGATGGATGGACCACTGAAAGTTTCCTCACGGTGACCGCTCACTCACTATATTACTTCGAAATGGGAAATGAGAAGCTGCGTTTTGCAAACACGCCCCATTTATGAAATAAATCAATTAATAATTAGATAATTAAGCTATATATCATATGCTGAAGTAAATTTTTGGAGTGTTAAAGATTAAAAGAAAAAAATAACAACAAGAACCGTACAGAACCGAAAACCGTGACCCTAAAATCGTGTTACGAACTGAACCGTGGGTTTTGTGAACCGTGCCACCCCTGTCGTCTACTAATAGCGAAATATTGTATATAATATTACCGAATAGCATTTTGGTTCTGTAGCCTGTAAAGACCTTTAAATCACTGAAATCATTTGGTGAAGTGATATGAAACTGTAATGCGGTCAAGACCTGCCTGGAACTACTTTAGCCATGTGTTTAAATAATTGCACACCTTAGAACGTTCGTCAACCAATCAGAATCAAGCATTCAACAGCCGTGTAGACAAACTTTTGGTTTTACTGTTGAGAAAAATTTCATTCTGAATAACAATTTTTGTAAAAAACAACAACATTGTTTTGACATCCTTTTGGAGGGTTCTATCCTTGATTAGGCAGGTCAAACCCCACCATCATTTGCTCCATGGTCCAATAAAGTCAGGTCACTCAAACAACTTCTGTTTTTGATGCTGTAGTTGGGAATTAATTACACAATCGACCTTTAACTTTTTTACCAAAATCTTTTTCTCAATCACTGTAAAAGATTTGTAACACTCCCAAATCAAAAATTTCAATTGACCGATAACATCTAAATTTTTCAATTGGCCCAAGTGAAATTCTGTAAATTCTAAAATTAAATGTACAGATTTTCACTTGGGCCAATTGAAAAATTGAGATGTTATCGGTCAATTGAAATTTCTGATTTGGGAGTGTTACAAATTTTTTACAGTGATGTTATACCCACTTTTCTTGACTGTTCTTTATCCTTCCTGTTAGAATGCACTGAAAGCATATTTTTAGATTAGGCTAAATGAAACTTAATAAGAAGTGAGAAGTAGACATTTCTTTGATCTGACTATAAGCGGAAGTAAATTAGCCCAACACCATGTTTATTAGGAAACAGTTTATCACAGACAAGCTCTGTTGATGAGATTTTAAGCAATGATTATTTGCTTCGAGCTATCTCCTCTGAGAGAGCCAGCATAGAAACTGTTGCCCAAATACATCAAATGCAGCTGAGTTTGTGATTATCTAGTGTGTGTTTGTGATTATTGTGGTCAAGTGCAAAGACCACAAGTATGGGTACTAGGAAAGGCCCATTTGTTATACACTGCTCGACCAATCAAATTAGAGGACAAAAAGAGCTAATGCAATTCTATAAATAGTATAGGCCGTGGATTCTGTTGAGGACTGTGACGGTACAGGAAAGTGACAGATGTGCTATTTACTTGCAAAACAGCAATAAATACAAAATAAATAGAAAGAAATGAGCAAGCAGCAATATAGCAGCACATCTATAATTGAGAGGGAAGTAACATTATAGTAAAATGATGAGTGCTGGATAAAAGTGGGCTAGTGGCTGTTCTGAGCCTCAACAACTGGGATTTTATAGTAATATACTGTTATTATATATGATGTTAAGCTTTCAGTGCAGAATCAGTTTAAAATATGAAATGTGCTTTCTGCAGTGCACAGATTTTGTTACATTGGCTACAGAAGAAATAAAAGCTGCTTATTGAAGAGAATCCTCATTGCCAGCTCTGAATATTGATTGTTCATGCTGCATCACAGCTGCAAATGTGCTTAATTTTAACCATTCACCCTTTTTTTTTTTTTTATTCTGTAAACAAGACATCGATCCAGGAGAAGAGGTTTGAAAGTAAATGATTTTGATATTGACTAAAATGCAGCCAGTAGACACACAGTCATTTAGATTTCAGCTCCCCATTGGAAATCCACCACTGAAGGTCTTAAAGGGCCATGAAACCCCCCTCTTTCAGATCAAGTCTACCTCACAATCTTTTTGAAAAATGCAACTTAAATGGGTGTGGATGGCTGTGAGAAGAAGGGATGGAAGTGGGTGTGGCAGGGCAAGGCAGGAGAGGAAGAGGGGGGCGAGCAACTGTCATCTGTCAGTGGCCCATGCTGACTCTCACTAAAAATCAGGGGTAAAACGTAAGGAATTGCAAGGTTTTATAGCCAGCAAAGTTAAAGTCCAATGAAATACACTAACCGTCTGTTATGCCCTGCTACATATATTAGATTAACCCTTTGACACGTGCAATCACATCGGTGTGGTTAGAACTTTCAGTGCATCAGTTGATCAACTGCTAAATTCAGTTTTGGCGCTGAGCCAGAGATGGACACGCTCAAAGCTAAGATAATTGTCATATATCACAACCAAAGATCATGTGTTTTCAACCACATAATCTTTATTTTAGGTTTCAGACATTTAAATACACATAAGTACTAGCAAAACATTACATTTATAGTTTGTAAAATACACACTGTTGTCTATGAATGCGGCAATAACAATCATTTTAATTATCAATTGAATTCCCATCTCCCATTATAGATCTGCTATCATGATCATTATAAAGGTTTTTAAATGACAAAACGCATTCACTCCTCGAGAAAGACGCTTGCTACAAACAAACGTTTTGATGTGTCGGTAGACGATAGCCAACCATCCGCCCACAGCCAGAGTCTAGCCCTGGCAGAATCGCGGGCAAAGCCATGCAACACACCCATACTTTTACACCAAGGAAACAAACACTTTGCGACCCTGAACGCCTCTCTTTTCTATTACGCGTGATCTCACATTTTGACACGTCTGTCATTGGAAAGCACCCCACGTGGTGTCATGAATAATTAAGAGTCAGTGTCTTCTCATAGAATAAGAAAGCTCAGTCTCATGAATAATTATGAGACACCGACGCGTCATCGAAGTACTTTAGTGCACTACAGAAAAAAAATCATCAAAATGAACCAGTTTTCCCCTACAATTAAATCTAACAGATGCTAACATTGTCTTTAATGTTGTTCAACACACATACACACACCTCTGTTAAAATCTCCGAAAATTTAGTTAAGGGTTTTATGACCCTTTAATTAAAATATTTATCAAACATTTCACACTGTAGTATCAAACATTCTGATTTTCCAAGGATCTAGGAAACCTGTTTGGCTGTAGAAAAGGGATTGGGGGGTCGGCACTACTCGGAAAGCCTTTGAGACATTCTTTTATCAGAAATCTTTAATGTGGTGTGGGCTACGAAGGAAAGATATTCATATGCGGTAGTAAAATTGAATTGAATATGCGTCTGTCTGCCTCCACAGAATCAATGCCTCAGCCAGTCTCTCTCAAAAGCTTCATTACCTTATTAATGACTCGCCTCGTGCTGTTGATCAGGCCTGGAGAAGCGGCCTGGTATTTATAACGCAGCTCGCTCTTGTAAAGCTTTTTGTCTAAGCCTGCCATGTAGTAACAAGGCTTAAGGGGAGGAGAAAACTTTAATGGAATAGTGGATTGAAAAAAAAAAAAACTTCTTAAAGGGGTCTTGGAAGAGATTATTTCCAAGAAAAGGGTTGTGAAAGGTTGCATATCCCTGTCTTTGATGCTAGAGTTATTCACATGGTCTGTTCATGTGTGCCTGACAGGAGTGGTAAAGACATGGCGGTTTGTCTCAAATGGCAAGGTTCCTGCACTCTGTCCTCTGTGGTTAAACCTTGCAGCATCAGACATATTCAAGGATATGAGTTACCTACAGCACCACACCAGAAAAGAGGATCAGTTGTGCATGTCAGCTAATCCAGTGGATATAGCATCAGCCAATTCTCCTGTTTACTGGAGACCAGCTATGGTTCCTATGAACCCATACAGGGCTAATAGAATAAACTAGGGACTATAATTGCACTTACTGTATATAATTTAATTTAGTTGTTTCTGATTAATTAATTTAATGTATTAATTGATGTATCTTGGGGTAAATACAATTTAAAAGAAAGAAATTAATACTTTTATTCAGCAAGGGCACATTAAACTGATCAAACATGACAGTAAAGACATTTTAGTCAGGACCACTTTGAGAATGAAATTTATTGACAATCTTTGGATTTGGCGAGAGGCTTTGGCTCTAAGGTGCTCGAGCTGCCATACAAGACAGCTTGAGATACATCCTTGAGACACAAATCCCCCAAGCCTTTTAAATAAACAAATGTTTCTTAGCGTATTTTACAGAAGAAGATACAATGTTATACAAATTACATATAGAGTTTCTATTCAGAATCCAATGCTCTATTATGAAGATGCTAGGAGGTGAAGGGGTGGAGGTGGGTGTAAATGTCTGTTACGGCAGACTGCGGAGCATTCGTTGAATGAGCTTAAATACTATAGTTGATTAGAGTAGGTGGAGTAACAAATCAGCTGAGCGTCATTGAACATGAGGCTGTCACTAGTTATAGCAATCCATTGGACAATTGACACACACACACACACACACACGAATACTTTTATTTGGATCTGAAAGACATTACAAGGAAAACAAGATCCAAATACTCTGGGAAGAGTCTTTGACAAGGTGACAGATCTACAATTCATGGCTCACATACTTGGGTCCTTCCATTTATAATACTCAACACATTAAGGATAAACAAAACATCTCCGTCTCCATATTTGCATGCTCCCTATGGTGGCTGAAACAGAGCAGAATTTTGCAAGCCTTTTTGCCTCACACACACACACACACACACACACACACATATATATATATAGTACAATATAGACAAGGAATATTTAGATGCAGACAGGTTAAAAATATGTATATTTCATTAAATGTTAAGTTTTCTTTAGAAAACCTTTTTTCCCTACAAAAATACCATTTTGAGGTATATTTGAAGATTGAAGAGAAGATTAGATGCTTCCTCTGATTCATGTATTCTACCTGACTCATCTGTTCAGACGTTTAGGAATGCTCATGCTGTCATAAGAGGATAAGCATGAGCCATTTTGGGTATGCTCGTACATTGTCTGTGTTCCCACAGCTTACATGCCCCAGAGGAAGAAAGGGAGAGAAAAAAATCACTCGCTGAGCTTCTCCACCATTCATCCTCACTTTGTGAAAGGCTCTGTTTTGACTGCGATGCCTCTGTTCCTCCAAACGAGCCTAATACCGCTGCTCCGCAAGTTGTGAACGAAAACATGCTGACTGTTGCCATCAAGCTGAACAAATTGACAAAGCTTTGTAAACAACACACTCTGCGCACATTCGTTTCAAAGCATGCGGTTCCACGTTTTCACGTCTCAATAATACATTAGGCCACACGCAAACGCTATGCAGTTTTGCTTCGTACCCAAAGCAATTTTACACTTCATGGTTCAATTTCAAAGCCACTCAAGTGCAGCAAAAGCATGGCCCTACATCAACAGGAAATTGGAGAACATATAAGCAGCTTGGTTATAGTTGACACATTTTCTGCAATATTCTTAAAGTAAAAATTTAAGTAAAAAGATATAGACCAGTGACGATTTACTGTTGTCGACCAGTCACAAAGCTTTGTAACAATAAGGTTCAACTTGTTAATAATAGTTAACATTAATACATTAGGTTTTATGAAGTAAAAATGAACATTTTGAGCAAGTTCATCCTTGCATTCAGTTCTTTGTCTGGTATTGTTTGTGCTTGCACACTGTTTTGTTTGTGTTTCATCACTTGGATTGATAAACCACATTTATAATGGAATTACTTAGTCTATCTTCCTCATCCCTCGGAGTGAATGGTACTGAATACCGGACCTGAAAATAAGAAAATGGGGTTACACTTTATTTTAAGGTGTCACTGTTACAGTGTAATTATATATTTAAGTACTGAGTAATATTAAGCAACTACATGTACTTACTATAGGGTTAGGGTAGGATTAGGATTTGGTTGAGGGTTAGTTGCATGTAATTATGCATAATTTACTCTTAATACTATGGTAAGTACATGTACCCTAACATATGTAACAAGGACACTGTAAAATAAAGTGTTACCGAAAATGGATTTTGCAGCAAAACTCAATGATTTAGTCCATGAGAATCTCTCTATCCTGGAGTACTCTGCCTGCTTTAGTCAACTGCTGCAAGATGAACTTTGATGATGAGACCATAAAGTCTCTTTATTGGATGGGGGCAAACTTTTACAGCCCCCTTGACCAGACATGGGAAGAGGAACCTGGAGAGAGGTGATCCTCCGTTGTCTGCAGTGCGCATACCCGCAGATGATGATGCATTGTCTAACACTGCAGAGCCCGAGCACTAGCCTACAGCAGAAGGAGCCTGAGCTCAGCGCAGAACTGGAGACTGCGCTACCGCCCCCGCCACGGACCCTGAGCCAATACCAATGCCCGTAAGCTACGTCCGTCCCGGGGCCAAATGTCGCCGCCAAGTCTGACCAGCTGTGTGTGTGTCGACTTCTACATCTGAGCTGGAGGGAAATCGAGAGGAGTTTGAGGACGATGACCGCTTTCCTCCACTGATTCCCCCCAGCCCAAAAGCCTTCATTGCCACTGGTCCTGCCCAGCTTAAAGACTGTATCAACGCTGGTTCTACCAAACCAAAAAAAAAAAAAAAAGTATTGTTGAAGACATACCCGCCTTGCCTCCCTCTCCCACCTCCTCTGCCCATATCAGTCATTCCTTCGGCCCCGCCTTAATTGTTGCCCTTCTGTCCCTCGGCTCCACTGTTGGAACTAGACTGTAAGGTGACTCCACCTCGGATTTCCTGGGCACTAGCTCTGCCTTGGAGTGTAGATTCCCTGGCTTCACCGCCATTTCCGTAACTCCACCTCAGTCCATCGACCAGTTGGCTCCATCTTGGTTCCTTGCCCCCTCAGCGCCAACTGGGACCATTGTCCTCATGGCTCCACCAGGCTCCCTCTTCCCTCCGGCTCTACCTTGGTAAGACGTTGTTCTGCCTGTGCCATGGACTTCCGGGCCTTTCACTGTGATTCGTCCCTCAACTCCTTTGTCTGTATTCTGCTGCCAGGCCATGAGATGACGATGAAAAACTATAGACTGAACGTGTAAATACGCATGTGCATGATGTCATCGTCTTCAGAGATTTGTTGTTTACACGGAGACCATTTTCAAAAAAGTGCACTTTGAAACCCGGTTTCAAAAGTTTGCGTTTTCAGGAACCCAAAACGTCATTGTCGTGTAAATGAACGGCCAAAACGCATAAAAAGTTTTTTGTTTTTAGTTGAAAACTGTGTCGTGTAAACAGCCCCTAAACTTGCATAGCACTAGCACAGCACAACTAGTCAGTCTTTGTCTGGTCTTCGTGTATGCTCTACGGACTCACCTCCTGTTTACTGATTGTTCTAGTTATATAGATGGATGTGAAATGGACTTCAGTTTGGCAGCAAGTTAAGTTACTGTTTGATAACTCCCTCAGTTACCTTCTGTTTTACAGAGCTGCCAACACTCACGCATTCACCGTGAGACTCACGCAATTGACACTTTCCACACGCTCTCACGCCACACATCCATTTTCTCACGCACAGAAAAATCGGGAAGCAAAGAGGACACGGAGACCGACAGACTAGACAGAGCAGGTTACTTATGATATAAAAAAATCTCAGCTCTCAGATTCTGTCACTTTTATTACGAAATTCAAACAATAAATACCGTTTTGGTGCTTGTAAATGTGACGTGACAGATCCCTAGCGGCACGTGAACCGATCATCTCTAGCTAATAGTAAATAAACACGAATGAACACTGTTGAAAGATACAGTACAACTTACCGAAATGTATATTTCTCATACATAATATCGACCAATCAATCAAACAAAGGGGTCAATAAAACAGCTGGAGAACAATTATGTCACATAACATTTACCTCAGGAAAGCCATTTAATGACCATAATAGGCTATAGCACGTTAGTTGGCTAGAAAAAAAAGAGCTATAGAGAGTATTTTGCTAAATATGTGTACTATATTACATATTTATTATATTTTTACTTATATCATTAAATAAAGTTGTTATTATAATAAAAAAAAATGCAATATATTTAATTTGAGTTATTTTTAACCTTAAATAATACTGCAGCTGATAGGGCTCTCTGTATGTTTACAGCATTAGGTGAGTTGTTTTTTTCTTGAGAAAAATGAATGCCTATCTTGTGTAGCCTACCTAATATTTATCCAAATGAGTCAATATTAAATCAAATCACAATAATTGAATTGAATTGAAATAATAAAAAAGCGTAGCTTACCAGAAATTGTACCATGTAAACATTGTAACATGTTGTCACTAAACCTAATAAAAATCTTTTAAGTTACAAAACAGTTTTGACAATCACAATACACTTACAGTGATGCAAATTTTTTTTTTACACCCCCCCCCAATTCCCCCTAATTACCTGTCTGGTACCACTGCTGTTAATAAACTCCTGCAATTGGGCCCTAAATCTATCTTCCCATTTGGTGTGTGTGTTACAATACATTTAACATTTCTGCTTTTAAATTGTAAAAATACTTGCGGTGTAAGTGCCTTACTGTTGCCTTTTATTAGTTTATTTGAATTTTTTTAAATGATGGACAAGTTTAAATTATTTTTGTGGTAATCAACATTATGGTACAGATGCTGTTCAGTAAATTAACTGAACCCAGAACTGAACTGAAGCCAAAATATTCCTTTAATGTAAATGTGACCCCATAGCTTGCTTCAGTGTTTTGTCACATGAATCATTCATTTTATTCCACTGTACAAAAAGTATATTGCCGTTTAAGGTGACAGCTGAAGGCATCACACAGGAAGTGGCCTGGAAAATGACCTGCATACTCTGACAACACACCATTTAGGCAGGGATCAAGAGATGGGATTTGTAAGAATGCTGCACTGTAGGGCTGCCAGCATCAGTGTGAGTGGCAGAGATTTCAAATGACTTTCTCTAACTCATTTGAAATGCTGAAAACCGCACATGCCATTGAGCAGACACTGTAGCCAGGACCCATTTTTCTTCCTTTCAAAATATGTCGGCATCGTATTAAATAGGATAGAAATAAATATGGACATTTAGAACGTACCAAGGGAAACAGGCTTCCTTCAGCCATCCATCCACTCTGTCAAGTACAAACTGTGTGTATATCGCTGCAAAGCTTTTGCGGTCGACTTTTGGAGCTGGAAGTGGTGACAGCAATCCATAATTGGACTGAGTAGCTATATGCCACTCCACACCTCACATGCTGCTGAATCTGCAGCTAAGTGGTTTGTGACATGACCAATTTGCGAAGTTAGTCAACCGGAATTATTTTAGTCATAATCTCTTATAAGGTCATATTAGCCTTCACTGGGGAACAAGTCTAAAATGAGAGTAAAAAACAACTATATATATATATGGGTGATTCTATAATTGCAGGTACATTTGGTGTCCAAAGTCATAGTTTTTTTCTGCTTTTTTCAAATGGTTATATTTGTAATTATTTTAATAATTTGTTACTCATTGTCATGGATCACAAGATGTTATAGGCCATAAAAATATAATAGTCTTAAAGTCATTAAAGGAACACTCCACCGTTTTTTGAAATAGGGCTTATTCACCTTCTTTCCTACATTTAGATAGGTGGGCAAATGCATTTTTGTCTCAGTGCATGCAATGTTTTAGTTTGACAGGGTCGGCCCTAGCTTAGCTTAGCATAATGAATGGAATCCTTTGTTGCCAGCTAGCATGTCATGAGTAAAAGTAATATATAAAATAAAAAAAACCCACCTAATTATTTCTTGTGGCCTGCGTATTCACAACAAGTACAAATAGTGATGCAGATTAACACTAGGCGATTTCCTATGCAGATATTGACTTGGGACTATATTAGGGGGAAGCACAGGCGAAGCACTGCTACTTGGGTGCAGAGATATCACGCCCAAGTAGCAGTGCTTCGCCTGTGCTTCGCCTGTGCTTCGCCTGTGCTTCCCCCTAATATAGTCCTTAATATATAAGTCAATATCTGCCTAGGAAATCGCCTAGTGTTAATCTGCATCACTATTTGTACTTGTTGTGAATACGCAGGCCACAAGAAGTAATTAGGTTGGTTTTTTTTATTTTTTATATCACTTTTACTCAGGACATGCTAGCTGGCAACAAAGGATTCCATTCATTATGCTAAGCTAAGCTAGTGCTGACCCTGTCAAACTAAAACAATGCATGCACTGAGACAAAAATGCATTTGCCCACCTATCTAAATGTAGGAAAGAAGGTGAATAAGCCCTATTTCAAAAAACGGTGGAGTGTTCCTTTAAGTCTTATATAGCTGAAAATCACGATGTCTTCTTGTCTAAATTAGTCAGTGTATTTTTTGCATTATGTATCGTGTTATCAAAATATTTTTTTACCTTTCTTTTGATATTTTATTTATAAAAGCCCTAAATTGTCATTTTCCTAATTCTACAACATTAAATTGTTTAAAAATAACTTCTTTAAAAAAAGTCCATAATTCTTGCATCAATTCTGTTACCGCACCATAATTTTGCCTTTAATTTGGTTGAATTATCTCCCACAACTAAGATACAGGAAATGATCTGATACTGATAAGATCTGAAGCACTGAAAGGTAAGTGTGCTCTCTATGAGAAAATATTTTAATCTAAAATGTTCTTACACCAAGAGTTATTTTGTAAAATGTCAAAATTACAACATCGAAAGGAAAACAGAATTTATCACTGATCACACAGTTGGTTGTTTAAAAGTCTTCAAATCATGATTTCATTAGTGTAATGTGCTCTTAGCATTTATGCTAGTGTTTTGCTAAAAAGTTTAAAATCGTCAATTCTGTTACCGTCAAACTCAGGTACCAAGGTAGATTAACAATGTTGACAGTATGTAACAGAATTGACAAGTGACAGAGTTGAAAAACATACTATAAAGAAATACGTTTTTTAGAGCTTAAACGGATCGTTGTTGATCCATGATCCGTACGGACCAAGCCCCACGGTTCGGCACGCATGTGATTTGCGGATCAATTGCAAGTTTGACTGCAATGGAGTGAAAGGTTATCATTTTGCATGTGCTTTGTCTTGCTAGTTTACACATAAAATAGATTTTAAAACCATTCCAGCTGTAACGGGGCGAACAAGACGTGAGACGTGCGGATCCAAATGCAAGGCTATATTCCAAAACATGGTCATCATACAGGCAGGGTCAATAAACAGCAAACAGGTATGGCAGAGGCATGACACAGAATAAACCTTAGGGCAAGCGTGGGTAGACGATCGGCGGACAATATCCAACAGGGGCAAGGAGAGGTAATCCAGGTAAACGGCAATGATCCAAACGAGGTGCAAACAGAGTCCAAAGGGCTAGGCTAAAGGTTAATCCAGGAAACACGGGCAAGTATCAGAACACGGGAAAACGCAAAGGACAAGGCAAGACTAAGATCACTGGATGGCTCTGTAGAGTAGCTAACACTAGGGGAGTGCTAAACACAATACAATTCTCCGCAACAAGGAGAGAAAGTCCAAGGCTTATAAAGAGTGTGAGATAGTGTGTGATAGTTCTCAGGTGTGAGCGTGATTAGTGGAATCAGCTGTGTGTGTCGTCAATGCAATGAATGATGGGGATTGTAGTGAAGTGCAAGAGTCCATGCTGTGAGTGGGCGACCTCTGGTGGTGACCAACCGGAAGTGCAGTGACCAGATTCGTGACATAGGGAACCTAGGGAACACAGAGACAGACAGTATTGATGGCCCTAAGGGCCAAGGCAGAGAACACAACAAGTTCGTCAGACATTTCCCTAATGACAATTGAGCTGGCAGACGTGACGAGTCTCTGGATCGGCAGACGTGACGTGAACAGTCTCTGGGTCGGCTGACGTGACGTGAACAGTCTCTGGGTCCGTAACAGGGCAAGACGAAGATTTACAGATGGCCTCCATAGCTGTTACAGGGCAGGACGAGGATTTACAGACGACCTCCATAGCCATTACAGGGCAGGATTAGGATTTACAGACAGCCTCCATAGTCGTTACAGGGCAGAACGAGGATTTACAGGTGGCCTCCATAGCCGTAACAGGGCAGGATGAGGGTTCATAAACAGTTATCACTGACACCTCTGAAGGTTGTGCAGCAGATGCCGCCACCTCTGGAGGTTCTACAGTGGTAGCATCAAGAAACAGGTAGAGTTCATTAACAGGACAGGTACAGTGCTTATCTATGATTCCTTTGACCGTGACATGACAGGCTAAGAGGACATTGCTGGGCGCTACCACCATACAAGGGTGTGAGGCGAGCACTGCCGCTTCGAGAGGTTCTGCAGCACGTGCCGCCACCTTTGGAGAAACTGCAGCGAGTGCCATCACCTGGGGCAGTTCTGAGGTGGTGTACGCAGCCCAAACACAACATAAAGCGATCCCTATCATGGGAAGCGCTTCAGACAGGGTAATTAGTGCAGGTACAGGAGGATTAAAGTGAGTAGGTTTGGGGATCCCAGCTGTGCGTACTGACACCAGCGGTGGATCCTCCATGCTGGATGTCAACCTCTGACGTTTGATGATGGTTTCCCCTGACAGATCAGAGGAGGGTTGCGGTATGATAACCGCAACTAGACTTGGAACTGAGGTGGCAGACCTGACGTGGCGAGGTTCTGGAAGATCTGCTGAGACGTGACAAGGCTCTGGAAGGTCTGCCGAGACGAGGATCTGGAAGGTCTGCCGAGACGCGACGAGGCTCTGGAAGGTCTGCCGAGACACGACGAGGCTCTGGAAGGTCTGCCGAGACACGACGAGGCTCTGAAAGATCTGCTGAAATGTGAAGAGACTTGTGACGATCAGTTGAAACATGACTTGACTTGTGAAGATTAACCATGACCGGGCTTGACTCATGACGATCAACTGTGACTTGGCTTGACTCATGACGATCAACTGTGGCTTGACTCATGACGATCAACTGTGGCTTGACTCATGACGATCAACTGTGGCTTGGCTTGACTTGACTCATGACGAGCAACTGTGCAGCCGCCATTACATGAGTGAGTGCGGAGTCGTGTTCCTCTGTGACAACCACAGTGAACGCTGAACCAACAGTCAACAAAGCATAGTCCAAAAACTGACTGAGAGATGAACGGGGACCCTCAGGATTTAACGTGATTTGAGCGGCTGATTAATGCCCTCACAAAAAAAATCTATGAGCACACAGTCCAGCATATCAGAAAAATAGGCGAGATCTAAATACTCTTGTATATAATCCTCCAGGTTTAATAACATTCGTGCAGTGTCCATACCTGGCCAATATCCACAGGGAAAGCCGCTGGATCCTTGTGTGGCCGAGTATTCTGTACGTGCGGATCCAAATACAAGGCTTTATTCCAAAACATGGTCATCATACAGGCAGGGTCAATAAACAGCAATCAGGTATGGCAGAGGCATGACACAGAATAAACCTTAGGGCAAGCGTGGGTAGATGATCGGTGAACAATATCCAACAGGGGCAAGGCAAGGAGAGGTAATCCAGGTAAACGGCAATGATCCAAACGAGGTGCAAACAGAGTCCAAAGGGCTAGGCTAAAGGTTAATCCAGGAAACACGGGCAACAATCAGAAAACAGGAAAACGCAAAGGACAAGGCAAGACTAAGATCACTGGATGGCTCTGTAGAGTAGCTAACACTAGGGGAGTGCTAAACGCAATACAATTCTCCACAACAAGGAGAGAAAGTCCAAGGCTTATAAAGAGTGTGAGATAGTGTGTGATAGTTCTCAGGTGTGAGCGTGATTAGTGGAATCAGCTGTGTGTGTCGTCAATGCAATGAATGATGGGGATTGTAGTGAAGTGCAAGAATCCATGCTGTGAGTGGGCGACCTCTGGTGGTGACCAGCCGGAAGTGCAGTGACCAGATTCGTGACACCAGCGCTGGAAGAGGCAAAGGAGAGTTTAATTCGGTACTCGCACACAGCCGCACCCACCCGAGGTGCACACATACAGAGAGAGGTGCATTTCAGGTAGTGCGCAAACTCCGAATTGATTCCACTTTCGCGTCCCCATGCACTTAGATGGACACATACACACAAAGTATGTCAACATACATAGTCGGTTATGTCTTAAGTGAATGAGTTGAGAAAGAAATCGGATTTGTATCATTATATTGGGTCTGTGCATTCGGGCTTAAAGGGGACATATCATGCCAAATGCACTTTTTTAGCCCTTAAATGCATTTTGTTGTATATTTGGAGTGTTTAGAAGTACAGAAAATATGAAATTATTCTCTTCAGGTGCTTCGTTGATATCTTTATATTCTGTTTTGGTCATATTTTTCAACCTGTTCCGATTTTTCTGTTATCTATGACGTTTTTTGAACTATTACGTCACAGTATTTGCAGCGGAACTGCCAAATAAAGACATTGACTTCCGGCCCAACACTTCGAGCAATCCGCCATTTTTATTTCTCGCTGCAATTTTGTAGTCCAAACTAAAGGATGCAGAAGTTACGAGAGGGTAAGTTAAAATGTTCGGTTGTTGGATGTAGTAACCCACACGCTTCATTGCACCGTCTAATGTAGATAAACTGCCGCGCTTGTGACAAGGGCGCATGTTTAACTGAAAGAACGAGCAGAGAGAGAGACCCGGTCGCGCGCGCGCGCTCTCTCTCTCTCTCTTTAGAGCCAGGCGAAAGTGTAAACAAGACATCACCGTCTCCAAACTAGACGCTGTCTTGCTCTCTCTCCCTCGCACATATTAATCGAAATAAATCGACACGGTGGTAAAAGGTCGGAAGACCAAAGTTTCATGTGTAAATACAGTAGGGTGACCATATTCCAGGTCATGTCCGGCCGGGATTTCGAGATCGCCCAAAATATCCGCGATTCGGCTCGAACATGTAAGGCTGGCTGGACAAGTCTTCCGTTGTTGACATTTTGTTAATAACGTGTGAATAAAAAGTTTCTGTGCCGCTAGATAATCGTATCTCTGCTATCAAACTACAAAAATGGCCGAACGGGGTGGAGTTGAACCTCTGCAACCTGGAGAGGGGGCGGGGTATGAAGTGTCTCAATTGTATTTAAAGAGACCGCACCAAAACGAGTTGCTCTCAGAAGCACATCAGAAAAGGGGTAGAAAAGGGGCCTGTGGAGCTATAATAATGAGGAATTCAGACCCAAGCATTGCAGTTCCGCTTTATATAGACTACAAATGTATGATTTATTATTAAAAAGGAACAATTTAAAAGCATGATATGTCTCCTTTAAAGTGACATCCGTCTTTAAATACCTGTTGTTGTCTATCTGTCATTAATGTTAATAAAACAACAAAACACAGCTTTAACAAAGATCAATCTATTCAATTTATACAGTGAAAATAGTGTTATTTTACATTTTATGAGTACTACAGTTAGACCTTACTTTATTTGTAACTTAGTTATATTGTATTTATTTATGCTTGTAATTGCCGTATTTGTTCTATTTACTGTCTGTTTACTTGCCTTTAATATTGTTTTAACTTTATTAGTTAGGCTAGTAGGTTTTGCTGTGGTATCGGAGTACTTAAAGTGAGCTTTAAGTAATAAGTGGAAAGCAAAGTTACCCCCCACCCCCAAATTTTCTTGCTGATCCGAAAAATGATCCAATCTGTGACTCAAAAACCATAATATGATCCGAAACGTGAGTTTTGTGATCCGTTGAACCACTACTGTTAAAAAGTAAAAAAAAAGGAAGTAACTTGTGTTTGGCAAGCATTGAATTATTAAAATTTTATATGTTTTCAATAAGAATTCCTGTAAGTGAACTGGGCCCGGTTTCCCAAAGCGTTCTTATCTCTAAGTAGTTCTTAACCTATTCCTTAACCTCTCTCTTAACCTTATGGGACGGTTCCCGAAACGTTCGTACGCTAAGTATATCTTTTGTAAGTCACACTTTCGTAAGGTTGGTCAGGGCCCGGTTTCCCGATAACGCTCACTCTTAGCCTGCTAAGAAGACTCGAAAGATATATCTTACCAAATTTGTTTATTTTCCTAAGTGTGTTCCCCGAACTATACCTTAGGAAGCCGCTTAAGATATACCTTCTTACGTGGAACGTGACCAGGCGCTGTCCGTGGCAATGGTGCTGAATTGTTTGAAATCGATGGCTCGAGAATCAATTATTCTCTCGTGCAGGGGCTGTTTATGTGAAAAAGCGGTCATCTTTATAAAAGAAGCACTTCAGAAATAGTTGAAATTTCAATTTATTATGATTATTGGATATTATAAAAAATAATTCAAACTATAATAGCCTATAAAAGCGTAGCCTACATATTTTAAAATTGTAACATATAGCCTATTGCTGCCACAATAACCTTTTCAAAAATTTACGTGCCGCCTTTTCTTTCCCATTTTTGTTCGCTGAGGTGGAGCTGCGATGAAATATTGTTCTTGTGTAAATACTTTCCAGCATTTCCGTAATAAAAGTTTATATCTTGCGTACGGTGCTCGGCAGTGATCAAAAAGGATTTAAACCGTGAATTTTGAATCTCTTGTAAACTCGGAGATGTGGATTCAGACGGCAATTAAATTACCACACGACCTGTTTGTCAAAAAACAGAAGGTACTAATTTGGCCAGGGATTTTTACGCGGATTGGGTGAGAAAAACACTGATATTATGGATTCGGACGGCACTAAAATCACCGACTTACCCCTGTAAATGTTTAAAATACCGGACGAGCCCATGAGAAACAATATTAGCGTCCGAATAGGACTTAACTGACAGTAGCCTATGCTTTCACTGGCCTTTAAAAGAGCGTTTTAATTCAATTAATAATATTGTATAATAATATAATTAAAGGGACACTTCACCCATTTGCATTAAGCTTTGTATTGTTAGAAACCCAGTCATATATTATAATAAACGTGGATTTTTCATTAATTTTTCCCTGAGATGGGAGAAATAAGGATTTAAGTGTTTTACTTCCTGCTTATTATGACGTAAAAATCATCATTTTGCGTCATAATAAGCAGGAAGTCACATTTCATTGAAAAGTGTAGAGACTACAAACATAGCTCCTCATTATTCCAGGGGGCGGGACCCGCTCACGCTACAGGCCTATTACAGATCAGTGGGTGGGACTTCACTTTCTGAAACTAAAAGCAATATCCTCCATCTTGTTTGGAAGCTAAGCTAACAGGCACTGTGGAGCAAGCTGTGAAGATATGACAATAGCGGAGGGTAACGTTACTCAATATGATGTAGAAGAAGAGGATTTCGGAAGTCTGATGCTCGAATCAGGTGTTTGTGGCTACCTTTACAAGCCGCATAGCGAAGAGCAGCCGAGGCAGAAGACCTGCCTGTCGCGGACGAGAAGCCCAGACTGGCTCGAGCTGGGGGCGGACTGGTGGCGCCGGTGATCTCACTATGCAACTACGAACCGCTACGAACACAGAGATAGAGTCCGTCTGCTGCAAAGAATTTAAACGATGCCAATTTCTCCTGGACGAAATCTCTGAATCAGACGAGGACACGGACGTTTGTGTTGTGAACCATCCTAGTTTCGCACCGCATCTGACTGAACATCCCGGTAACGTAACCATGCAATAATTCACCACTTCGAAAGAAATACAAATGAGGAGTAATTCATTAATGAGTTCGCCAACTAACTAACGTTAGACATTTTGTGTGAAATGAATTTCAAGCTCCGGTGGTAGCTAGCCTTATGGACGGATGAGTGATTCATATGCTGTTCTGGATTAGTGGGAGTGGCTTGCGCAGCTGTGCAATGTGGTGCATTGTGGGAGTTGTTGTCTTTCATACAAATGCGTCCTGAAGTTACTTTCTTTCTTTCCTCGGTCAAGAAGGCACCAAATTCAAAATTTATTTTACATTTCGACATAAATTTACATAAAATTGTCATTACACTGATTGTTGTTAGATTTTTAATTATATTATTATACAATATTATTAATTGAATTAAAACGCTCTTTTAAAGGCCAGTGAAAGCATAGGCTACTGTCAGTTAAGTCCTATTCGGACGCTAATATTGTTTCTCATGGGCTCGTCCGGTATTTTAAACATTTACAGGGGTAAGTCGGTGATTTTAGTGCCGTCCGAATCCATAATATCAGTGGCCAAATTAATTTTGGCCCTGGCCAAATTAGTACCTTCTGTTTTTTGACAAACAGGTCGTGTGGTAATTTAATTGCCGTCTGAATCCACATCTCCGAGTTTACAAGAGATTCAAAATTCATGGTTTAAATCCTTTTTGATCACTGCCGAGCACCGTATGCAAGATGTAAACTTTTATTACTGAAATTCTGGAAAGTATTTACACAAGAACAATATTTCATCGCAGCTCCACCTCAGCGAACAAAAATGGGAAAGAAAAGGCGGCACGTAAATTTTTGAAAAGGTTATTGTGGCAGCAATAGGCTATATGTTACAATTTTAAAATATGTAGGCTACGCTTTTATAGGCTATTATAGTTTGAATTATTTTTTATAATATCCAATAATCATAATAAATTGAAATTTCAACTATTTCTGAAGTGCTTCTTTTATAAAGATGACCGCTTTTTCACATAAACAGCCCCTGCACGAGAGAATAATTGATTCTCGAGCCATCGATTTCAAACAATTCAGCACCATCGCCACGGACAGCGCCTGGTCACGTTCCACGTAAGAAGGTATATCTTAAGCGGCTTCCTAAGGTATAGTTCGGGGAACACACTTAGGAAAATAAACAAATTTGGTAAGTTATATCTTTCGAGTCTTCTTAGCAGGCTAAGAGTGAGCGTTATCGGGAAACCGGGCCCTGTTTTTTTCCTTAACTTTTTGAAATGCAAAATGTATCTCCAATTATAGAATCACTCATATATAAACAACATAATTACATAAATCACACCCATTAATTGTCTTGTAAGCAAAGAAGGTAAAACCCTGTGAAGCATGTTTTCCACAGTAGAAATAGATCTGCAGAAAGAAAAAGTGTATTAGCATATTTGCTATCTTTAACTATCATTAGTCATTAACCTTGTAGATTCTGTTGAATAATTACAGTACAGTATGTGTTTTTTTTATTATTATTATTATTGTTTGGAAGAATATCTTAGTTAGTTTTCAGTCACTGAAAATGGATAAAATTCAAAAATCTGAGCATGGAGCTGCTTTGAGATCCCCATATCTATGGGGATATAACTAGGGCATTGAAAATGAAGATTTCCAAAGGAAAGTTAATTAAGAATGAGAATCTAGAAATATATTATATAATAAGATATCTTGAATACTTTTAGAGTTACATGCATGTAAAGTTTGGAAAAACAATATTTATGGCACTCGGACATGTGTTCTATGCAACTGAGCTGATAGAAAAACACGAGATGCATTTCTAGTTTCAACATTATTTGTTCTTCATATTTTCCTCTTTAAAAGAACAAAAAGTATCATCTGTACCCAAAGTGACCCACATTTGGTTAATGACCACTGACCACTACCATATGTATACAATTTACTCATGGAGCTGCATTAAGATCTCCATATATCTGGGATTGAACATATAGGGCCTTTAAAATGAAGATACCAAAAGGAAAGTGTAGTAGATTTTTCCCTAAACCTAGCTATCTGGGTCTCGTCTACAAATTGACGTTCCCCCTTTAACGTCTACTGTCGACGTTTAGTCTATCTGGGTCTCGTCTACAAATCGACGTCCCCACTCAGTATCTGGGTCTCGTCTACAAATCGACGTCCCCACTCAGTATCTGGGTCTTGTCTACAAATCGACGTCCCCACTCAATATCTGGGTCTCGTCTACAAATCGACGTCCCCACTCAATAATAGTCACCTAACTAACTTGTTCCCCTAAACTAACTTACTTCCTAAACTAGCTTCCTGCGCAGGAATAAATCGACAAACAGACCTGCAAATGTCCCTTAAATGCTTTAATCACGGCCAGGAGATCTTCCCGAGCAGTTCTCAGGGAATCTCTCCCAAGAAGCAAGGCCGGAGGATCTCAGACAAATTCCATTGAGAATCCCACCGTAAAACACAGATACAACAGTTTTTATAGAATCGAGGTATGGCATAAATGTCAGGCTGCATTATTTTTCTGTTTTTGCCCGTAAATAACATCAATTTAAATCTACAGTAAGTTACTGGCAAGTAGCTGCCAGTAACACTGTAATTTCTACAGATTTTTTCTTACAGTGTATAGGTCACCCAATAAGTCTGTATTTATTCACTCTCATTTTGTTCCAAATTTCTTGAATTTCTTCTATAAGGGTGGGGAAAGGTGTTCATTTATAGAATTTAGCATAATGAATAATGCCATGCTGCACATGGCAAAATATGGAAGGTAATTTTTTGGAGTTTTATAACACCTGGGCTGGGTTTCCCGATAACGTTGTCTCTTAGCGTGCTACGAAGACTCTATTGGTATAACTTAACTGAAGGTATACCATTTCTAGGCGTGTTCCCCGAACCATACCTTAGGAAGCTGCTTAAGATATACCTTCTTACGTGCGACGTTACCCGGTGCTATCCGTGGCGATGGTGCTGAATTGGTTGATATCGATGGCTCGAGAATCAATTATTCTCTCTTGCAGGGGCTGTTTATGTGAGAAAGCGGTGTTCTTTATAAAAAAATAATTCAAATTATAATAGCCTATAATAGCCTAGCCTACATATTTTTAAATTGTATCATATATTGCTGCCATAATAACCATTTCAAATTTTTACGTGCTTTCTTCTCTTTCCCATTTTTGTTCGCTGAGGTGGAGCTGCGATGAAATATTGTTCTTGTAAATACTTTCCAGCATTTCAGTAATAAAAGTGTACATCTAACGTACGGTGCTCAGCAGTGATCAAAAAGGATTTAAACAGTGGATTTTGAATCTCTTCTTGTAAACTCAGAGATGTGGATTCAGATGGCAATTAAATTACCACACGACCTGTTTGTCAAAAAACAGTAGGTACTACTAATTTGGCCAGGGATTTTTACGCGGGTTTGGTGAGAAAAAACACTGATATTATGTATTCGGACGGCACTAAAATCACCGACTTGCCCCTGTAAATGTTTAAAATACCGTACGAGCCCATGAGAAACAATATTAGCGTCCGAATAGGACTTCTGACAGTAGCCTATGCTTTCACTGGCCTTTAAAAGCGCTCTTTAATATTGTATAATAATATAATTAAAAATCGAACAACAATCAGTGTAATGACAATTTTATTCTTTGCATGAAAACAATTGAATTAGCCTAATTGAATACTGTCTGGGTGTATTAAAACTTCAGAATTATATTCGTATAGACCTGCAACAGTGATAAGGTAAAACTAAGAGTGGTCCAGACCAACCTTCCGAACGTATGACTTACAGAAGGTATACTTAACTAAGAACGTTTCGGGAAACACGTATTAACGATAAGGTACAGCTTAAGGTGTAACTTAAGAACGACGTAGCGTTGAGGTTTCGGGAAACCCAGCCCTGGTCCCCAACCACTTCCATTATAAAGAAGAGAGCAGCTCAGACGTCCTGCCAACTTCTCCTTTTGTGTTTCATAGAAGGCACATGTGACATGTGGACGTGAGTTTGAAACAACATAAAGGTCACTTTATCTTCAAAAATTCAGCATAGTGACAAGCTTCTGTTATTTAATGTATTGCACTCATAAACAATCAAGCTTTTGTCAGTAAAACAAGACAAAAGAAATATGTTAGATTGAAATTTACTGATGCTTTGCTTGCATGACAAACAGTCTCGTCAAGTGGTTAAATTATGACATGGTGTGTGCACCCAAGGCATACATCCCATTCATCAATGCCAACCAGTTTCATCATACTCGTACAATATTTTACGCATAAAAATACACCCTGTGCCAAGCAGCTTGTGTATATGTTCTTTATGCCCTAATATAGTTTGAGCTCCAGAGCATGACATATGTTATGGTGTAGCTTGCTCAGTGAAAAAAAAAAAAAAAAAGAGTTGTCGAGGAAGAAGGAAAAGATTTTCTGAAGGATGTGAAGTGTGAAATTCCAAACCCACATATAGCATGAATCAAAACACCAGCGTTGACTTCTTTTCACTGTCCTCGACCAAGAAAATACATACATGCATGCATATATTCATTCATACACAGGGTTTCCGCGGGCCATTAAAAACCAGTAAAAGTCATTAAATGGATTTTGCGAAAATTAAGGCCTTAAATGGCATTCAAAAGCATTACATTTGAATCCTACAGGCATTAAAAAATTAGATAGTTTTGAAGAGAATTTTATATTATCAATTTATTTGAATATAGCCTCCATAATTAATAATTTTTATTTGCTGTCATAAAATATGTACGTTAGTGTGATAAACACGCAGAACCAGTTTGGTAATCGCTTCCGGTTGGAGCAAAATTGGCGCGATGCGGAGGTAACGCGGGCATTTTGAACAGCAGGAACAACAGGAATAAAACTAGACCAGAAAAATGGGAAAGTGCAAATTCCAGCAGAAGTGGCTGGAAGACGAACAATTTAGGACATGGTTGCAGACCGTTGGTGGTCAAAATAAAGAAGGACTTTTGCAGCGTTTGTAAAAAGGTATTTAAGTTGGATAGCTACAATGGGAATCAATGGCGTAAAATCTCACATGCAGTCTGACAGCCACAAATCCACGGTAAAAGGCAGACGAGTCATTCTACGAAACGGTTGCCATTTGCACTTCATTTAAGAACAAACTTATTTTTTTAAAACGTACAACTTTAAAGATGTTAATCCTCCAAAAAAAAAACAAAAAAACACACATATTTTCCCACCTCAGGCACAAAATCCTTAATAATATTATCCTTTTTATTCAAGCAAGAGAGTCTTTCTTGTACCACCCCGTTACGGACAATATGTATGCCATTAGAGTAGTAAAACAAGAAATATATTTTTAAAATCTAATGTTTTCCTTAATAGTAAAATGTACCTTTTTTTGGAAACCATCAATAGAATGTCTGTAATTTAATACCTTTTTTTTTTATTCTTAGTTTTTTCATCTTTAAATATGAATTCGACATTTCAATGGCTTCATTGTTTGTACTGAAAAAACTAATTCTCTTAAAAAATACAAATAAAGTTGCATTTATTTGATTAGTCCACACAACAAGAACATCATTCAACATTAATTTATGTAAAATTGAATTTCCTTTCCATAAAACTTTAACAAAATGACCCCATGAAGGGGTGGTAACTGACATCACGGAGTGGTTCACTGTGACAGGGTGGTATGGACAAAGTGTTTCTCTATATGATCTGCTTGTTTTAAACTTTATAAAACTGGGGGAGGGGAAACATTATAATGGAGATTTAATGGAAAACTTTGGTCATGCTCTGAAAAACTGAAAAGAGCATCATAACAGTGACTGGGAAAGTCGCATCCACACATCCCTCTGGATTTCCATGTGGCGGGATGTCACAGGCTGTGGTGCTTGAATGATTTCAATCACATCGTCAAAGAGATACCACAGAAAGTCATCTCTTGGAGGCCAGAAGAACCTGTTGGCACCAACACGGTGCATACATTTTACAAGGGCATGTGTTTCATCTTTATCCATGATTATCCCAGGATATAGGTCATTTTCGTATTTAAGCACACACCACTTTCCAATGAGATCTCTACTTTCCTAAGCAATTGCTTCTGTTGGCACCTTTAGGGCTGTCTTGTTAAAAGTGAAATGCTGTGTGGTGCTGTGCTTTTGCGTAGAGCACATGCAACTAATTTCCCAGTAAAGGATTTCTCCTGGAGTGAGTGTGACCACTTGGTGGGTTTTCATTGTGGATGGCACTGGTGGAATCTGGCCTGGCATCTTTTCCATTGCCTCCACTGCTTCAGATGCTGAGTGAGTGAGTGAGTGAGTGAGTGAGTGAGTGAGTGAGTGAGTGAGTGAGTGAGTGAGCGAGCGAGCAAGTGTGAGTGAAAGAGATAGTGAGTGAGTGAGTCAGTGAAAGAGATAGTGAGTGAGTGAGTGAGTGAGTGAGTGAGTGAGTGAGTGAGTGAGTGAGTGAGTGAGTGAGTGAGTGAAAGATAGTGGGTGAGTGAGTGAAAAATA